>NC_056526.1:1085374-1202362 GCF_019175285.1 Sceloporus undulatus | reverse complement strand
ACTCCATCTCTTTCCCAGGTGTTTACTGTTCTGTATTTTACAGAATGGGTCCTTCATCAAGCTGTCTTTTGTGTATTACACTGTGTTTTAAGATCTCCTTCTTTTAAAAATAGTTTCCCTGTAATTGAAAATATATGGGTTTGGGCTGACTTTGCGCAGCCTGTGAGCACTTGCTGGAGAAGCTCCATTATTAACTTCCAGATGACCACTTACCAGATTATAGAATTACAGTTTCAAGGCTTGGAAAGGACCCCAAGGGCCATCTAGCTGACACCCTGCCATGCAGGAATCCTTTTGGCTGGCTGTGTAATCCTCCAGAGACCACCATGGGCAGTCCTCCCATCCCTGGTCACCAGCACCTGCTCTGATGCCCCTGGTCCCCATTGACCGTTGTCCATGGGACAGGATTGGTGCTAGTTCCAGGGGCATTTGGCAAAATGTGGGTACAGACTGTGTCTTTGGGGTGAGGAGGGTGAGGAGGATTGCCCTTTTCACCATATGCTCAGGTCTGTTTATCACTGCACACCACACATACCAGTAGATTCACTTCTGGGGGTTCAGTGGTAACAGTGGCACGCATGTCGGAGTAGTGGGACCTTGGGAGGTGGGTGCATGGCATCCTTTGCACACTTCTGGGATCCACCCACATCTTATCACCACCTAAAGTTGGTTGGGGGATCAGGAGGGATGGGATTTTTTGGGGGGGGGCTTAAGGGCACAGCTGTGGCCTATGGAGGAGGAGGGAAAATAGGCAGCGAGAGGAGGAAGAGAAGGAAAAAAGGAGGAGGAAGAGGGATAAGCAGAGAAAGAGGAGGAGGAGGAAGAGGAGAAGGAAGAAAAAGAGTCAAACAAGGAGACAGAAGGAAGAGGAAGAGAAAAAGAAAAAGGGAGATAGTGAGGAAGAACAGGGGAGGAGTGAGGGGGAGAGATGATGATGATGATGATGATGATGATGATGATGATGATGATGGTGATGGTGAAGAGGTTGGGATGGAAACTCCATGTAGGATCTGCGAAAGGCAACAGGAGTTGCGTGGCTTGTAATGGTCTTCCCTGCAAGCGCACAGACCCCTTCCCAGTCTCTGAGAAACCTCTGCTCTTTCCTTACAGAAACCAGAGAAGACAGGACCAAGAGACTCTTCCGGCATTACACTGTGGGCTCCTATGACAACTTCACTTCTCACAGGTGAGCTCTGGCTTCTGGCTTCATCCTCCAAGTGTGCGGGGGCTTCCCCCAACTTTGACTCCCCCCCTTCAGGGAAAGGGCATTTGGGGAGGCTGTGGGTGGGTGGCTTTGGGAAGTTGGTTCCTCCAAATGCGGATGCTCCATGCGTCTGTGTCAGAAGTGGGGATCTTCCGTTCCTTGTTGAATTTACTGAGAAAGAGAGCGTGTGCAGGTTTGCTCAAAGGAAGGTGTACTTTCAAAGTGCTGCCGGTAAAGCAGAGTGTGAATCCTTTAGCAGTGCTGCAGCTTGACCCAGTCTTTGTCTCTTTAAATTTCCTGTAAAGTGCCTAATACAGGCCAGGAGAAAATGAATACAGGATGAGGCAAAAGTCTCTTGACATCAACCAATATTGAACATCCATTGAAAAGGTTGGGATAACATATATATGCATTACTTAATACGTGGGGAGCCATATTTGTACAGTCGGCCCTTCTTATACATGGATTTTTTATACACGGATTCAAGCATACACGGTTTGAAAATGTCCCAAAAAAGTATACATTTACCTTGATTTTTCATTTCTTATAAGGGACACCATTTTGCTCTGTCATTATATTTAATGGGACTTGAGCATACACGGATTTTGTTATACACTGGGGAGTATCTGGTGTTTTCGATGCACACTTCTTTAATGGAAGAGAACATGTCTCCTATCACGTATGTACATTAACACACAACATACATTAACAAATACATCTAACTGTTCACTTCTGAGGAAGAAAACTGTCTATGAAAGCTTTTTTCACTCACTCTCAAAGATCCCTTTGCATCTAACTGTGAAGTGACTTTTGCCTCACTCTCTCTATGTGTGTGGATGTGTTTGTGTCCCAGGGAAGTGAAGGCAGAGTGTGTGGTGTCTAAAGGAAGGGAGCATTTTGTCTAGGGACTCGGGTTGGAGATGGAGAGGTCAGTGTTATGGAATGGCTCTGGATCTTGGGATCTAGTCCAGATGAGATGCAATGGGCAGAAGACCATTTCTGCATTGCCTCTTGCTTGTGTGCATGACAAGACCCTTCAGAGTGTCTCTGTGCGGAAGGAGGGGAGCGGAAAGATGTGGAGCAAGTAAAGAAGCTCACTTGGGGAGTCTTAAATTTCAGTCTTAAATTTGGGAGTTCATTGGTCAGATCTGAGGTCTCGTTTGTTGTTCTGTGCCATTAAGTCAGCTTTAATTTTGCAAACATACAGACTTCTCCAAGAGCCCTGGACATCTGCAGCCCAGCTCAGGTCTTACAAAGTCAGCTGGGCAGCAGCCGTGGTTTCTGTGATGGAGTCCATCCTCCCTCTTTTCCTCCTGCCCTCCATTTTCCCCAGCCAGAATGGTCATGTTTCCAATGAGTCCTGTCCTCCCAGGATGCATCCAGCACTTGGTATCCCCAGCTTAGTCCTTTTGGTTTCCCTCTAACATCACTATTCTCCAGCCAATATCCTTTTGCAATCAGACGGTATTATGGGGAGGGGAACACAGATCCTCCCCCTCCCCAGTTTTCATGGCAAAGACCCAAGTGGGCTTCCAGATGCTGGGTCCAGCCGGAAGGGAGGCTTTTGCTGAGCCGGAAGGTGGGAAAGCACTCCCAGCAGTGAGAATTGTCTCCCGTAAAAGCACCGAGCCACCTTTGTTTCCCTGTAATGGAGCCACTTGTGATGGGGCTAAAGGTGCCTCAAAAGTGCATTAAAATAGCAGAGAACTGAGAGGGTGTTTTCTCCACAGTCGGCTCTCACTTCCTCTTAGAGAGCGCCCAAATGGGAAGATCAATAGCTTGATGGCATTGTCTGAGGCTTCAAAGTGCTGGAGGAAAATGGCCATTCTGGAGGGCAACAAAAACACTGTGGAAGGAGCCATTCCTGAGCGGTTATTGGGGGGCTCAGCCGGAGCAGAAGCCCCGCGAGGGCTCCTCTGGGTCCAGTGTTTCCAGTTGCTCATCCCCAGCCGTATGGGGCGCTCCAGCCAGGCTGCACTTTGGCCACTCAGCTGGCAGAGACTGGCAGTGAGGAAGGGCCTCCTGGTTCCTGTAAAGGTAAATCTGGCAAAGGTCCATCTCAAGCCACCATCACCACAAATATAATTATATTTTTCTAGGTATGATTTCAAAAGAGGGATGAGATTTCCAAAGGATGTCACTATGTCAGCCGCCCATGTGGACAATTTTGGAGGATTTCGGATTTTGTTATTCCAGATAAGGGGTTCTTGCATTGATTTCCCACACAAACAAAGTTGCTCACAATTCACCAGCAGAGATTCCTATTATTTGGAGAGGTGGGGTATAAATACATTATTATTATTATTATTATTATTATTATTATTATTATTATTATTGAGCAGGAAATCCCAGAAGTGCAAGCAAGGTTCAGGAAAGGAAGAAGCACTAGGGACCACATTGCAAACATACAGTGGCTAATGGAGCATTTCAAGGCATTTCAGAAGAAAATCAGCATTGCTTTATAGATTACAGTAAATCCTTGCACACAGTTGTGTTCATGGCCTTGGTTCTGTACCAGTCTCCTTTTTCTTTTGGTTCTCATCTCTCCTTTACTGCTTGAAGTGTTTCTTCTATTGATGTATTTGGATTATTTATCCCCAGTGGGTAGAAGTGGGGTTGTTATAAATACCTGTTTGATGAGTAGACCACAGAAAGCTGGAATGGCTTGAATTGGGAGGTCTGTGGGTGACACAGAACATAACTCAGCTGTGTCCATAGATGTTAGGTTTTGGAACTATATTTATACCTTAAAACTAGGCCCAGGTGAAGGGCTGTCTGGTCAGGTAACAAAAGCTGAATGTCTTTACCCACAAGCTTTAATTTTAGGCGGGGTACAGACCGCCAAAAATAGGTGCCTCCTCGGTGCCTCTCTCTGCAGCGCAGCTGCGCCGCAGCATACAAATTGTGCTGTGCAGCAAAGAAGGAGCTCGCCCAAGCGGCTCCTGTTTGCGACACCGCAAAGCACCAAAGACGGCGCGGTTACATCGCAGCTGCACAGTGCCGTTTAGAGGCGGCACAGCTGCGAGGTAATAGTTGTGCGCGCCGTATGTATAGCACTGCACAACTGCAGTGCATGCATGACGTGCTAGGGTTGCGGGGCGTGTGCACGCACCATTCTGAGGCAACCCTAGCATGTTCTGGACACACCACAAAGGGCCTATCTGGACAGGGCCTCAGTTTGACAAAACCAGTGATTGGATCAGGATATCCCTGGGATGAATGGAGAGGGATGTTTGTCTGCAGGCACAATGTGGTGTAGGCAGAGAAGTTTGCTTGCTGCTTGGGTGCGAGAAGATCCTCCGTCTCAAGTCATTAGAGGAATTGCACATTACTTGGGACAAGGAAGGAGCACTCAGTTAGACCTGATGGTCTTGTTTACCTGGATGTACACATGCCTTATTCTTTTCCTCCAGGAAACTTGACCTAGTGTTCTCCTGAAAGGTCCTCAGTCTCTCAAAAACATGCTCCATGCAATGTGAGATAAGAAGATACGAGGACCTCAAAATACAGCGCAGGGTATGCAGGGGGGTGCTAAAAAACCAGACATTCCTTTTTGCTTTGCTGTCTTCTCCCCGCACACCGGCTAACACACTGCTTGGGCCCTGACTATTTGAAAGACCACATCTTTCACAGCTATAGAAGCCAACCTGAGTTTCCACATCTTTGGTGGAGGGCATTCTCTTGGTCCCATCACCATCAGAGGCACCTTTGGTGAAACACAAGAGGGAGAGGGTCTTCTCAGAGGCAGCTTCCAAACTGTGGAACTCCCTGCCATAGGAAGTCCCATTGGATTTCCCCCAGTCCACCACTTTTGACAAAGTCCCCCATGATATTCTTGCAAACAAGCTATTAAATATGGGATAGACAATACAACTGTTCTGTGGGTTAGTAATTGCTTGACCGGCTGAACCCAAAGGGTGCTCAGCAATGGCTCCTCTTCTTCATCCTGGGGGGAAGGACCAGTGGGGTGCCACAGGGTTGCTAAAAAGACAACTACATGGGTCCCAGAGCAAATGAAGCCTGAACTGGCCCTAGAAGCCAAGATGGCTGAATTGAGATGGCCATATATCATGAGAAGACATGACTCACTTGAGAAGACAGCCATGCTTGGTAAGGTAGAAGGCAGCAAAAAAAGAGGTAGACCTCATTCCATTGTGAGCCGTCTTAAATCCCTTTTTGGGAGAAAGGTGGCATAGAAATAAAACAATTAAAATTCCAGATGGATGGACTCCACCCGGACCAGATGGACCATAGGATCATAGAATCATAGAGCTGAAGAGACTCCAAGGGCCATCCGTTCAACCCCATTCTGCCATGCAGGAACTCCCAATCAAAGCATCCCCAACCGATGGCGATCCAGCTTCTGTTTAAAGACCTCCAAGGAAGGAGACCACTACACTCCGAGGAAGGAGTGTGTTCCTCTGTCAAACAGCCCTTTCTGTCAGGAAGTTCCTCCTAATGTTTAGGAGGAATCTCTTTTCCTGGAGCTTCCATCCATGGTTCCGTGTTCTAGTCTCTGTAGCAGCAGAAAACAAGCTTGTTCCATCCTCAATGTGACATCCCTTCCAATATTTAAACAGGGCTATCATATCACCTCTTAACCTTGTCTTCTCCAGCTCCCTAAGTCTTTCCTTAAAAGGTATGGTTTCCCATCCATTCACCATCAGCTGGACCTGAGCAGGGCTGCTGAGGATAGAGTAACTTGGAGGCCTCTCATTCACAGAGTTGCCATGAGTCAATGTTGTCTCAAAGGCACTTAACAAGAAGGATGGAGAGTTTGGGGAGTCAGGGGACAGCCAATTCTTCTCAGCCCTGTGCTTCTCCAGGGAAGAAGAGGACAGAGAGGCAAGCGATGGGGCAGGGGCCTTGCCAGTCCCAGAAAAGATGAAGGTGTGTGCACACATACACACACAGAGAGAGAGAGAGACCCTGCGGCTGGTAAGAGTCTGTCTGGACCAAAGGTGGAAGGAAGGGGGAGGCTGAGCATCCGGCCTGGAGACGAAGAAGCTGGGAATGAGCTGATAATTTAGGTCTTGTTTTGACTCAATCAGGGAGGATTAGCAGTCCAGGAGGAGAGATTAAAAGAGGGAACGTTCCCAGGCCATCTGGAGGGAATGGTGTTGGTGGGGACGGGTGGCTGCTGGGAAGGAGTCTTCCTCCATGGACCAGCCAGAGGCATGGTTAGTCTTCTGTTGCCCAGATAGTGCAGACTTCTTCCTTCTTCTTCTTCTTTTCCTCCTCCGCAGGCCCCAAGCGTCACAGAGGCTTCCTTTTTACCTTCCTTGTTGGCTTCTCAGAGCCCCGTTGAGTCAAACCTTCCTTTTGGACATAATGCTCTAGGAGTAAACCGGGCACCTTCCTCAGCTGCACTCAGCTCTTGCTTCTGGACTGTGTGGTGTAAATCACTCTGTGTGGGTTTATACATTGATTATGCTGCACAATGCTTCTGTTGAGTGGCAACATTGTGGGAATGCTGCATACACTAAGTGTGCAGCTAAAGGGGCAGCCAAATGTGTGTCCACATTGTGTTTGCACTTCAGGTGCACTAGATGCAACAATGACACTGCATTCCAGTTTCACAACCCTTGAAGGGAATGTGGATATTTTGTGTTTGCCAAACTGGACAACAGCTTCCGTAGGAGAACATATGCACACAAGCATTAACTGAGGTACTAAAAGTTGGTGCTCTAAGGTAACAAACGGCACATTTCACCCCAAAGTATGGAATTGAAACTTGGGGGCTGCCTTGAAGCCAAGTAACCTCCTTTGGGTGCCTTAGGGCAAAGATGGTATTTAATGGAGTCTCTGGCTTGCTAATGAAGGTGTCTTATGGAAAAAGCAAGACCTTGGTATGGTGACCCCAGAGTCAGTTGCAGCAGGCCTTACTGTTTGCAAGATGGTAATTTTTCTCTGCTGAACTGTGCTCTCACTGAAGGTGAAGATGGAAGGGTCAGCAAACGGATGTTTGTGGACAGAAAGATGTTTGGCTCGACATTTTGCAGATATGAACGTATTGGCTTCTTTCTTATTTATTTTAATGTATTTGTTTGTTGCACTTCTAATCCACCTTTTCCTGCAAAACGGGATCTTTCTTTCTATCTGTATAGAGATTCTGTTCCCCAAACTGTCTGGATTCCCTCCGTTTTACACCATTTCTGTAGAGCTGTAGTTTTATTGAACCACCGGATCACAGAATACAGTACTACAATTGGAAGGGACTTGCCATGCAGGAATGCACAACTAGAAGACTCCTGTGAGATGCCCATCCAACCTTTGTTGCAAGGCTTCCAAAGCATGACAGTCCACTGCCCATAATGCAATCTATTCCACTGTCCAACAGTTCCCAATTTATTCTTAATGTTAGTTGGAGTCTCTTTTCTTGTCATGTGAATCCATTGGTTTGCGTTCTAGTCTCTGGAGGAGCAGAAACAAGGCTTACTCCATCTTCTTCAGATGTTTAAGGATAGCTATCCTCTCACCTCTCAGTCTTCTTATTATCGTTGTCGCCTTTATCACCACCATCATCATTTTCACTTATATTCCACCCATTCCCAAAACTGGGACTCAGGCATCATTTTACATGACATAAAAGAAACAGAGATAAAAGCACTCCTACGAATATTAATAAATACATGTAAAAAGTCATTGGAGATGATGTGGGGCTGGAGAAGAGGGCTGAGGATCCCATGGACAGCAGCCAAAAGGACAAACAAATGGGTCCTAGAGCAGATCAAGCCAGAAATCTCCTTGGAAGAAACCAAGAGGACAAAACTGAGGTTGTTGTACTTCGGACACATCATGGGAAAATGACAATAATGCTAGGAAAGGTGGAGGGCAGTGGAAAGAGAGGAAGGCCGCATGATTGATGGATGGACGCTATTCAGGAGGTCACAAGTATTTATCTGCAGGACCTAAGCAAAGCAGTGGAGGACAGGGAGTCTTGTCTCATTCCCAAGGTCGCCATGGGTCCAGATTGAATCAAGGGCAGTTAACAACAACAACAAAGTACAGTGGGCCCTTGGTGTCCGCTGGGGTTTGGTTCCAGGACCCCCCCCCCCCTGTGGATACCAAAATCTGTGGATGTTTGTGTCCCATTGAATAAAGTGGCATAGTAAAATGGTGTCCCTTATATAAAATGACAAAAGCAAGGTGTGCCTCTTATATATATATATATATAGAGAGAGAGAGAGAGAGTGAGAGAGAGAGTGTATTACGAAGCTGTGGATGATTGACTCCACGGCCAGTGTGGAACCTCTGCTGCTTTGGCTGGTGTGAACATCCAATCCGCTGGTTCTCCTGAAGACCAACGGGTTACAAATTTCCCATGATGCTGCGCTGGAATTTCCCCCTTCTCCTTCCGGTACCCCTTTCCCCTTTCAGGACAACCGCTGGGGCTGGGGAGCCATTTTTCCATTGACCAACGAGATAAAGCAGAAACCTTTTGTGGGGGGGGGGGGGAATAAGCATTCAGCGTTTTTATTACATTAGTATTGTTGCGTTATAGCTCCAGTGCATGTATATATGTATCTATGTATCTGTCTATACATGTAAACATATGCATGCACAGGCACAAACACATATCCATATAGGCCCCCTTGCATGTTAATAGATAGATAGATAGATAGATAGATATGAATATATAAATACATATATAGATAGATGTGTCAAGCATTAAGTCTTGGTCTGTACCAATGAATTTTTTTTATACATGGAAAGACGCAAGCAGATGCAGGCATATACTGCTTACTCTCCTCATTAGTATACATGTCAACATGTGTGTGTGTGTACATATATGTATACACTTAGGTCTATTGCTATGCGCATATATGTGTGTGTGTGTGTATTCGTAATATGCTGAAATTTCCTGACATGTCTCTTTGCATCTACACATGTGCAAATGTGTATGTGTGTGTTTGTGTGTGGGGGCTCATGTATGTTTGTGTTTGGATACACACACACACACACACACACACAAAGATGTGTGTGTAAGCATATACATGCAGCATTATACTTTCGGCTGCTCCACAGTTTGTGTGTGTGTGTGTGTATATGTATATGTATATAATAATAATAAATAAATTGTTTATTTATAGCCCGCCTTTCCTTGAGATCAAGGCGGGTTACAGCATCATGGCAACAACAAACGACAAACAAAAACAATACAATATTAAACATAAAAACCAAAGAATTAAAAGCACAGATTAAAAACCATACAAAAACTAGCCAAAGTGCAGGTGCAAGAGAAGTGGGGGGGGGGGGAAGCGTTGCAACATCTGGGGGAAGCTTGTTCAAAGATAAAGGTTTTGAGTCTCTTCCTGAATTGGTCGAGGGAGGGGTCCGAGCGGCGCTCTTCGGGAAGCGAGTTCTATAACTGCGGGGCTGAGGTAGAAAAGGCCGTTTTGAAGGAGGAACCCTCAGAAGTTGCTTCCCGGCTGACCTGAGTGTGTGGGGCGGATTATATGGGGAGAGGCAGTCCTCCAAGTACATATATATGTGTGTATATATGTATATGTATATACACACACACACACACACACACACACACACACACAGAGCTGTGTGTGTACACATATAAATACAGCTTCACACTTTTGGCAGTACCACTATGTGTATATCTGTGTGTGTGTGTGTGTGTGTATACACACACATATATATACAAACACTCAAGCAGACATGTGTGTGTACACATATAAATATGGCATCACACTTTTGGCTGTGGCACAGTGTGTTTTTGTATATATATGTGTGTGTTTGTGTGTGTATATATATGTGTATATATATTATATATATAATAACACTCATACAGACAAATGTGTGTGTACACATAAAAAAGGCATCACACTTTTGGCTGTACCACTGTGTGTATATATATAAGTATGTATGTATATATATAAGTATGTATGTATGTAGTTATGTGTGTCCATACACACACACACACACACACACATATACAGATGGTGCATACCCCTTTCGTAAGTGGCTAAAGGCAGCAATTCTCGCAATATTACGCACTAAACAGTGACCTCATTCTTCACCCTGGAAGTTAAAAATGTTGCCCTCGTTCAGAGCCCCACAGAGCATGCGCAAGGCTGCCGATGCGCATCGGCCAATACACATTGTATTGGGCTGGTGTGGTTATCCAATCAGCACTTGCCTCGCTTTGCCTGAATACGCATTGGCTGATGCACAAAACTTCAATTCGGAAGGCCGCCCAGGTGTGAAACAACGATGCAATATGACGCGAATACAAATCAGCAAAGCGTATTCAGAGAGCGCGGGTGTGAATGAACAATGCGATATAAAGTGAATACGAATCGACCAATGCGAACTGACCCTACTTCTGTGCTCAAAAAATCCCTGTGTGGTAAGGTCCATAGACTTCTTGGGTTTGTAGTTTTGTCAGATATGTAGCCTTCTCTGTGCCACAACAGACTGCAAATCTCAGGGTTCCATCGCATGGAGCCATGGCCTATTTTAGTGTTCATATGTACAGCGCTGTGCAAATCTACAGCACTATATAAACAAAGCATAATAATAACAATAGTGCCAAACTGCATTACTTCTGCAGTGTAGCTGCAATAAGGGGGGGGGGGGCTACATCATCAGGTGCAACTGCTGAAGACAAAGTCTAGGAAAGCTTAGGCTACAGACGTCTTTCTCTCAGCCTCAAAGCTGCTACCAGACCCCTTTGCATCCTGATACTCCAGACTAACCCAGCAATGTCTTTGGAAAAGCTTCATCAGTTTTCCATCTGGGAAATGCAGGTAGGTGTTTTGAGACAGGGCACGGCATTCCGCTGCCTTGATGGAGAAGCCATAGCAGCCACATCGTTTTCAAAGCCATTTGAATCCACAGATGTGTAGGACGTGGCCCTTACACCAAGCCAGGCCCAATATTGCAACCATAGTGGCTCTCCAGGCTTCCAGGCGGGAGTCTTTTCCAGCCATCTTTGGGGACTGAGCCCAGGATCCTCCCAACAGTAGCATAAAAAGATGCCCTTGTGCCAACTCAAACCCTGGGAAGTCCCATCTAGCCCAGTGTGGCCAACCCTGTCTGGCAGCACTTTCCAAGGCTTTGTGGAGATGCCGCTGGGGCTGAACCTGGAGCTTTTCCCATTGGAAACCTGGGCAGAAGCAGTCAGAGTGACCCAGACCAGGAAGGGGGGGGGCAGTCGACATAATCCCAGTACTGCCAACTCTGTCCGGATTTCAGGCAAGATTCAGTGCTAGCCCTGCCAGGAAATGCCACCAGGGAGTGGACCAGGGATCGCCTCCATCCCTGAAACCCTTTGCGGTGGGTCAGCATCTTGGTCCATCTAGCTCAATGTGGCCAACTCTGGCTGGCATTAGTAGGCTTTCCGGCAGGACTCCTTCCCCAGCCCTCCCTGGAGACCTTCTGTGCTGGAAACTGGCAAAGCTGCCCTTCTGCCACATCAGATTGTGGAGGTACTACATTTCAAATTCACTTTGTATGTTTATAGTTTGTGACAGAAATGTTCCTTTATTTTTTTTAACATTTATACTACAGGTTGAATATCCCTTACCCAGAATTTCAAAATCCAAAATTCTCCTAATGGTCTACATGAGTGGCTGAGAAGGAATCATAGGATCATAGAATCCTAGAGTTGGAAGGGACCCCAAGAAGGGCCCTGATCCAGTCCAACCCCATTCTTCTGTCATGCAGGAACTCTCCATCAAAGCAGCCCCACTGACAGATGGCCATCCAGCCTCCGCTTAAAGACCTCCGAAGAAGGAGACTCCACTAACTCAAAAGGAACATATTCCATTGTCAAAAAGCTCTTACCATCAGGAAGGTCTTCCTAATGTTGAGGTGGAATCTCTTTTCCTCTAGTTTGAATCCATTGCTGCAGGTTCTGTTCTCTGGAGCAAGTATTTAAACAGGGCTATCATCATATCACCTCTTAACCTTCTCTTCTCCAGGCTAGGCTTCCCCAGTTCTCTAAGTCTCTCCTCATATGGCTTCATGTTTTCCAGACCCTTCCCCATTTTAGTCAACCTCCATTGGAGCGCCAGCTTGTCAGCATCCTTTTTGAATTGTGGTGCCCAGAACTGGACACAGGATTATTCCAGGTGAGGCCTGACCAAGGCAGAATAGAGTGGCACTATTACTTCCCTTGATCTAGACACTATACTTCTATTGATGCAGCCTAGAATCACATTGGCCTTTTTAGCTGCTGCATCATACTGTTGACTCATGTTCAGTTTGTGTTCTACGTGGATCCCAGAATCCTACAGTTGGGCCACCCAATCCAACCCCCTTCTGCCATCCAGGAAGAGACAATCCAATCCCTCCTTGGGACCGATGGCCCTCCAGCCATAAAGCCCCCCAAAGAAGGAGGCCCCATCACCCTCCATTTATCCCAGAGGGGCCAAGGTGTGCTCCGCAAGGAGCCCCACAGTGGCATCGTTCGTTCGTTGAGGGCTGTGGTCTGCTCCCAACTTGCGTTGGCCTCTTGATCCTGCTCCTCATGCCTTTGCCGTTGCTTCCTGCATGGATGCTGCCTTTCTCTGTTTCCTCCTCCTTTCCTCTCTCATTTTCTCTCTTTCTCTCAATCTCTTTCGGTTCTTTGAAGGGCCCTGGTGCAGTTTCCATGGAAACTGTAATGTCAGCGGCGTTTGATTCGCATTTTTCAAAGCGGTTTTTAAGTGAGCCGAGGATGGAGAAGTCGAAAGCAGGCCCTTGGAGCTACAGGGCTGAGCGTCTTTGCAATCCGGTTAGGCTGATGGACAAGCACTTCCACTCGGTGCTTCCTATTTTATCTCTAGTGCCGGCTTCTCCTTTGGTGAATAGCGGTGGAGAAGGCGCACCAGGTGGCCCTGCTAGTGACAGGCCAAGCGGAGGAAGAGGCCGTGTGAGCCACGTGATCGTGGGAGCGCTGGGGTTTGGGGCCCGAAGGATATAACAGGGCTGGCGTTTACAGGCAATTGACATTGTTGGCCATGGTCTCCCATTTTTCTTCTGGAAGAAACTCCTCCACTGCTTTGCACGTACCTTGGAAAAACATCTGGAGATGGCTTCTGCCTTCCGCTCCTTTTCCTGTGGCAGTTTCAGGTGTGGTAATATGACGAGTATGAGAAACAGTGGCCTTAAATTGCCCATTGGCACCAGATACATGTTGGCACATGCTGTGAAGGAACTGCCTTAGTTCCTTCCCATCAAGGAGACGGGGCATCATTTTCACCCATGCAGTCATGGGATCCGAGTTGGGGGAACCACAAAGTCCACCTAGTCCAACCCTCTTTCATGAAGGAATACAAAGCTTGTTGTTGTTGTTGTTAGAATCATAGAGCTGGAATAGAGGGTCATCCATTCCAAACCACTTCTGCCAGGCAGGAACACAGAATAAAAGCACCCGCGACAGATGACCATCCAGCATCTGCTTAAAAACCTCCAAAGAAGGGGACTCCAAAACACTCCAAGGAAGTGTGTTCCACTCCAAACAAGTTTGTTGTCTGCCTTCAAGTCGTTTCCAGCTTATGACAACCCTAAGGCAACCCTATAACATGGTTTTCTTGGCAAGAGTTGTTCAGAGTGCAGTTGCCTTTGCTTCTTCTGAGGTTCAGAGAGTGGGATTCATGCCAGTGGCTAGGCAAGGATTCGAACCCTGGCCTGCCAAGCCATAGTCCAATATGCAAAGCACTGCACTGTGCTGGCTCTTCCCAAAAGTCAACTGGAATCAAAAGGTCCTCTCCGGCCAATAAAAAGACAGCAAAAAGGTCTAATCTTCCTAGGAAGCTCCAGATATGGGGAGCAACCACCAAAAGGCCCCTTCCTCTCTCCTTCCAACCCAACATGCTGATGGTAAGGTTGGTGCAATTGACAGAAGAGCCTTCCCCAAAGGGATGGATATGGCCCTACAGATATCCTGAACCCAGGATGTGCAGGGCTTTATAGGATATGGGCAGCCCTTATGCTCAAAACAGAACGGCAGCCAGCAGTGGTCTTGCAGCAAGAAAGGCATTCCTCCCTAGCCCCATAAACAATCTGCTTTACAATGCTCTGGACCAGTTGAGGTTCTCCAACACTTGCTGTGGGAGACCCAAATGGAGGTCTGAAAGGAGCTCTCCTGGCATGGAGTACAGCTGTCCTTCCACATTTGCAGCTTTGACTTTTGTGGATTTGATTAGTGGCGGCTTTGATTGATATCTTCTCTCTAGGAATCTCTAGGTCTTCCAGCGCAACTCTGCCACATATTGACCATAGAGTTGTGCCAGAGAACCTAGACATTCCTAGAGGAACCACATCCCTAGGCATTTGTAGGTCCTCCAGCATGACTAAAGACTTTGCAGTATGGACAAGCGAGGGAATCTGGCAGGTCACCTGCAACTCTTGGTGGATGTTTCTCTTCTGCCTCAAAGTCGAGAACTTCACACATGCACAAGTGCAAGTTGGTAGCACTCTTGGAGGAGAATGCAGCAGCTGGAGTCCAGGGTAGCTACACTTCAGCATATTAGGGAACAAGAGGATTTCCTGGACACAATAGAATAACCATCTTGGATGAGTACCATGCAGAGGAAGAAGCTGCGGTGGAAGAGGTCACTTGCCATACACAGGAGGCAGACAGTCTGAGGAATGTCACAAAGAGAAGTAAGCCAAGAAGGAATTGTTTGGGGAGCTTGCAGCTAGAGAATCGATTCGAGCTCTTTCCCTTATCAAGGAGGATGAAGAAGAGCAGCATGACAGACTCAGGGACAGAGCAGGGGAGCCTGAGAGTCCCACCCGAGGAACAGTCGCTGCTAAGCCTCGGAGAAGCGTGTGGGACGTAGTGGGGGACTCCTTCGCGGGGTCAGAAGCAGTGATTTGTAGGCCTGACAGATGTCTCGAGAGGTGTGTTGTCTTCCAGGTGGCAAAGATCCGGCGATGTACGAGAGAGGCTGACAAGACGGGTCAAGCCTACTGACACAATACCCCTTCCTTTTGGTCCACGTGGGACTAATGATACTGCAAGACACAGCCTTCAGAACATCAAAAGGGTACGAGGCGCTTGGTAGGAAGCTGAAAGCAATGGATGTACAGGTTTGTCATCGTCTCTTCCTGGCCAGTGAAGGGCATGGCCAGAAGGGAGAGGAAATAGCGGAGTGACAACTGCTTCGCAGATGGTGCCGCCGAGAAGGATTTGGATCTTCGATCAGGGGCTGCGGTTCCACGAGAGGGACTTTCTTGCAACAGACGGGTTGCATCTCACGCCATGAAGAAATGTTTTTGCCAACAGTCTCCAAGAACTTGATCAGGAGGGCTTTAAACGGAGTTCCGAGGGGAAGGGAGACAATATTAAGAAGGCGAAAGGATGGCGAAAATAGTCAAACTGACATAGAGGAAACAGAAAAAAGTGCAAGGACCCAACAGTGGGAGCAAAAAAACTTGCACAAGGCAGCAAGAAAAGGGACCCATGGTCTGCGATGTCTCTACACTAATGCACAGAGCAGGGAAATAAGCAGAATGAACTCGAACTCCTAGTACAACAAAGCAATATGATATAATAGGCCATCACTGAAACCTGGTGGGATGAGTCTCATGATTGGAATGTGGAAATAGAGGGTAATACTTATTAAGAGAAATAGGCCAAACAGGAAAGGAGGAGGAATAGCACTATAGTCAGAGATATTTACAACCCGTGAAGAGATCCTGGACATCAACATGGAAGCCAGGAGGAGAGCATCTGGATAAGAATCAAAGGGCAGGGAAACAGAGGATGTTACGGTGGGAGTCTACTACAGACCCCCAAGTCAGACGAGGAATTGGATGATACTTTCTAGAACAGATGACCACACAGTCAGAAAAGAGATGTAGTAGTATGGGCACTTCAACACCTGAATTGCTGGAAGCCAAACTCAGAAAAATCCTCAAGGCCTACAAATTCCCACTGCCGGGAAGACAATTTCATGGTCCAAAGGTGGGAGAGCAACAGGGGGGTCAGCTATTTAGATCGGACCTAACCAACAAGGATGACTTGGTTAATGGGGTGCAAGTGGTGGGACCTAGGTGGAAGTGACCATGTTCTCCTGGAGTTTGTTATACAGTGGAAAGGAGAAGCCGGCATAGTCAGACACGCATGCGAGACTTTAGGAGAGCGGTTCAGTAAACTTAGAGAAGTATTGAGGGCGATTCCATGGGCAGAAATACTAAAAGATAAAGGAGTTCAGAACGGATGGGACTTCTCAAAAGGGAGATACTGAAGGCACAATTTCAAACAGTTCCAGTGAGAAAGAAAAACGGGAAAGATGTCCAAGAAACCAGGAGGATGACTAAGGAACTTTCAACCGAGAAGAGTTTGAAACGGAAGATGTATAAGAAGAAAAAGGGGAATCACAAAAAGGATCAAAGAATAGCAGGCATTGTGGGGTAAAGTCAGAAAAGCTCAAGTGCAGAATGAACTCAGGCTTTCTAGAGAGGTTAAGAACAACAAAAAGGGCTTTTTTGGATATGTCCGCGCAAAAGGAAGAAGAGGAAACGGTAGGTTCACTGCGTGGAAGATGGCAAAATGCTAAGAGAAGACAGAGAAAAGGCAGAATATACTAAACACCTTCTTTTCCTCAGTCTTCTCAGAAAAGGCAAAGGGCTCAACTGAGGATAATGGAGCAGAGGAAAGAATAGGGGGATTCAGTACAGAATAAGTAAAGAATAGAAGAGGAACAACTTATTAATCGAAAGAGATATAAGTCTCCGGCACCAGATGAACTCCATCCAAGGGTATTAAAAGAACTGGCAAAGTAAGTAAATCGGAGCCATTGGCAATAATAGTCTTTGAGGACTCCGGGAGAAGAGGAAAATCCCAGCAGACTGGAGGAGGGCAAATGTTGTCCCCACGTCAAAAGGGGATCAAACAATCCGTCCCCAGTTAGTCTGACATCAGTACTAGGAAAGAGTCGGGAGCAGATCCTTAAGAGGGTCTTGAACATCTAGAAGGCAATGCCATCACCAAAAAGTCAACATGGGTTTCAGAGAAACAAGTCATGCCAGACAAACCTAATCTCTTCCTTTGATAAAATTACCAGCTTGGTAGATGAAGGGAATGGCTGTGGATGAGATATGCTGATTGCAGAAGCCTTTGACAAGATTTCCCATGGCATTTTGCAAACAAGCTTTAAAAGGGGGCGGGACAAGGCAACTGTTAAATGGATCTGAATTGGTTGACCGGCCAAAGCCAAAGGGTGCCAACATGGTTCCTTTCATCCTGGAGGAAGTGACCAGTGGGTGTCCGTGGGCTCTGTCCTGGGCCCAGTGCTATTCAACATCTTTATCAATGACTGGATGACAGAAGGGGAGCATACTTATCAAATTTGCAGATGACCACCAAATTAGGGGGAATAGCTAATACTCCAGAGGACAGATGCAAGATTCAAAATGACCTGAATAGACTAGAAAGCGGGCCAAAGCTAACAAAATGAAATCAACACGGAGAAATGTAAGGTACTGCACTTAGGGCAGAAAAATGAAATGCACAGAGATAGGATTATGGGGACCCTGGCTGAATGAAAATACGTGTGAAAGGGATCTAGGATCAAGTAGAACACAAGTTGAACATAGCAACAGGTGATGCGCAGCTAAAAAGGCCAATGCTATTTTAGGCTCATCAATAGAAGTATAGGCTAGATCAAGAGATACAGTGGTACCCCGGATACGAAAGCACCGCGTTTACGAAATTTCCGGGATACGAAAAAATCCCATAGGAAAAAACTGTTCGGGTTACGGTTTTTTTTTTTTTTTTTTCGGCTTACGAAATTTTTTTTGGTGCTTTTCGGCCTTTTTCGCACGAAATCGCGCTTCCAGCGCATAGCGCCTATGGCTTTGGCTTGCGAACGACTTCGGGTTACGAAGGGCGCGCGGAACGGATTATTTTCGTAACCCGGGGTACACCTGTAATAGTGCCACTGTATTCTGTTGGTCAGGCCCCACCTTGAATATGTGTCCATTTCTGGGCACCACAATTCAGAAAGGACATTGAGAAACTGGAGCAATGTGTCCAAAGGAGGGCAACAAAAATGGTGAAAGGTCTGGAAACCATGCCTTATGAGGAAGGACTTAGGAGCTGGGGATGTTTAGCCTGGAGAAAAGAAGGTAAGAGGTGATATGATCGCCCGTTTAAATATTTGAAAGGATGTCATATTGAGAGGAGAGAGCAAGCTTTTTTTTCTGCGCCCAGAGTACTAGGACCCGGAACAATGGATGCAAGCTGCAGGAAAAGAGATTCCACTGAAAACATTAGAGGACTTCCTGAGAGTAAGGGCTGTTCGACAGTGGAATGCATCCTCCTCGGCGGTGTAGAGTCCCTTCCTTGGAGGGTCTTTAAACAGAGGCTGGATGCCATCTGTCAGGGATGCTTTGATTTGGATTTCCTGCATGGCAGAAGGGGGGTTGGACTGGAGGCCCTAACGGTCTCTTCCAACTCTATGATTCTTGATGTTTTATCAGACGAGCTCTTAAAGAGTACTATTCACAGTGTGACTCCGCTACGCCGCCTGTTGCATGCGGGATTGCAGTTTTAAGGAGGGGTAGTAGAATTCTCAGGCAGAGAAGTTCAGCTACTTAAAACTGCCAATCCCAGATGCAACAGGAGGCGCAAGGAGTCACACTGGAATAGTAAACCTCTTAAGAGCAAGTGGATATAAAAATATGTGATCTATGATTCGTGTTCAGCTTATGGCAAAGTATGACACATAGAGTTGCACTGGAGGACCGTGGGTTCCTAAGAGGTGTTTTCTTAGTAAAAAGAATAGGGTTTATTTCCAAATTCACGAGGTCCTCACCGAAACACTCCACAAAATACGGAGGATCAACTAACAGTCATTCGTGGTTGCAAGCGTTTTAAAAACTGGAAAGTGTGGATGAATTTGATTAAGCGCAAGAGCCTGAATGAGGGAAGTGCTGAGCTTTGTTGGTAAAATGCCCCTTAAGACGTTATAAAAATAATATATTGCGTAAATGTGAGGAACAACAGGTGTCAACCCTTAGTTGTTATAATATATAAGGAACTCTGAAACCCAGAGCAGGGTGGGTTAAGGATAGTGGGTTGAGCATTTGGAGGTAAAAGATAGACAAGTGTAATGTTGACAGAAGTCAGACTTTTATGTTGTGTATATGTAAATTGACCACAGGACAGATAAAAGCTCCAATGACTTTGGAAGACGTCGTGCTCATTCGGGTTGCCAACATACTGCAAACTGCATACTGTTTAGCAATCATAGAATCATGAGACCCCTCCCACCAGGTTTCAGTGATCCTATATATCTATGGAAGGCTCTGAGGTTGTATATAAACTAGTTGCAGCTCCGCCCCCTTGTGGCTCACAGATGGACTCAAGAACCCACCCCTCAGCCAATGAAGCACAACGGTCCAAAGCACACGGTCTCAAAAATGGCTCCAAGAGCTCCTCTCCTTCTCTCTCTTGGGACATGCTCTAAAGGCGGAAGTTGGTATTAAAGTAGTTGCTACTCCGCCCCGGTACCACAGATGTGACTACAGAAGCTCCCCTCAGCAATGAGCACACGTCTCAAGCACACGGTCTCAAAATGGCTGCCAAGCACGCTCTTCCTTTCTCTCTCTGGCGGGACTGCTCTGAAAGCTCTGGAAGTGGTATACTAAAGCTAGTTGCAAGCTCCGCCCCATTGTGGCTCACAGATGTGACTCACAGAAGCTCCACCCCTTCAGCAATGAGCACACGGTTCAACAACACAAAGTCTCAAAATGGCTGCCAAGCAGCTCCTCTCCTTCTCACTCTCTTGGCCGGATGCTCTGAAAGGCCGCAAGTGGATATAAGCTAGTCTCTAGCTCCCCCCCTTGTAGACCTCACAGATGTGACTCAACAGAAGCTCCTCCCCCTTCACAATGACACACGGATCAAGCACACGTCCAAAATGGCATGCCAAGCAGCTCCTCCCTTCTCCTCTTCCGGCCGGATTGGAAGGCTTGGAATTGGTATATAAAGCATCTGCTAGCTCCGCCCTTGTGACTCACAGATGTGACTCACAGAAGCCCTCCCCTCAGCAAGGAGCACAAACGGTTCAAGCACAAAAAAAGGTCTCAAAATGGCTGCCAACAGCTCTCTCCTTCTTCTCTCTCTGGCGGACTGCCGAAAGCTAGGAAGTTGGTATAAAACTAGTCTGGATAGCTCCGCCCCCTTGTGACCAACAGAAGTGAATAACAGAAGTCCTCCCTTAGCAAAGGAAGCACACGGTCTAACACGGTCTCAAAATGGCTGCCAAGCAGCTCATCTCCTTATCCCTTCTGAGAGCCGGACTGCTCGGAAGGATTGGAAGTTGTATAATAAAGCATTCTGCTAGCTCGCCCCTTTGACTCAAGATGTGACTCAAAGAAGCTCCGCACCTTCAGCAATGAGGGCGGGTTGTGCTTCTGCACTCTGCTCTGTGGAGGTCAAGCACTTCAGAGAGTGCTGAATGCTGGCACCTCCGTTTGGGCCTAGTTTTGGTTTGATTTTGTCACTGCACACCTGCAAGACACACAGGAGAGCCAACAAGAGCCAGGCCTACAGACTGGGAAGCTCCTGGATCCGGAGCTGTCCGCCCAGGTGCCACCAGGAGCATCTTTTACCAGTTTCCACCAGTTTGCCAAGGTGGCTGTGACCTCCATTACTCATGCATTACTCACATTGCTAGGCTGGATGGTTAGCAACACTCTCCCCATGGGGCTGCCTTTAAAGACAGCTCTGAAGCTGCAGCGGAGGCAAAGGATGCCGGTAGTAGAAGCGCCGTGGGGAGGTGATGCTACATGGATCCCACACAATTTCATTCCCATTTCGTTTAGAGGCTCCCTTTAAAGGGCTTCAATAACCTCTAGGGCTCTCAGCAGTCAGGGGCTTTCGGGGTCACAAATGCCCATATGAACCTGACCAGACCCTTAGCTAGGAGAGATGGAGGCAGCTGGCACGCTGCAGAATTAATGCAGTTTGACACTGCTTTGACTGTCATCGCCCCTATTCTATGGGATCCTGGGATTTGTAGTTTGCTCTATGTCACAAAACTACAAACCCTAGAGTTCCATAGTATTGAGCCATGGCAGTTAAAGCAGTGTCAAACTGCAGTAATTCTGCAGTGTAGATGCACTCTCAGTCAATGGCTACCAACAGAAATCCTCCTCAGAGAGCTGTGTAAATTTTCTCCCTAAGGAAGTCGAGTAACACACACACACACACACACACACACACACTATCCTCATTTTTAAATTAGTGCAGGGAACTTTGTTGTTGCTGTTGTTGTTGTTGCTGTTAGAAGGCATTTTATGACTGGGGTTTTTTGCTGCTTATTTATTTATGCCTGGTCTGAAAGTTGCTTTGATTCTTAATTGGAGATCTCAACATCTTTTGCTTTTTGAAATGTTCAAAGAGGTGGGGGAGAAGTGTTTTCCCCCACAGTTTGGATTGTGGTGGCAGCAGGAATTAGGGGAAGGGGACAGATCAGAAGAAGTGCAGCGCTTCACTTCTGATCACTGGGTTCCTCACTTGAAAATGCATCATTTACAAGGAGCATATACAGCTGGACTGCTTTGCATATATGTGAAATGTACAGAGCAATCCTGCTCATGTTTATGGCATGCATTGGGGGGTTGGAGTCCCATGAGAGTTTATGCTTAGCACAACTTTTCAGTCCTTAGGAGAGGTTTAGAAGATCTTACTCCTAGGAAAGCAGTCACAGGACCACAGCCTCAGAAATATGTAAATGCCTTATTTTCATACAGGCAACACTGTAAATATAGTCCAACCCCCTTCTCCTGCCATGCAGAAACTCTCAGTCAAAGCATCCCCATTGAGAGATGGCCATCCAGCGTCTACTTAAAGACTTCCAAAGAAGGAGACTCCATCACCACTATTCGCTCTGAGATAGTCCCTCCTGATTCCTCTTCTGCTCTTAATCTTCTATCGCCTTCGCCTAACAAATTTTCTGTCTTTCCTCCTGCCTCTTTGGATGAACTCTCTACACTTCTGAACTCTTCCAAACCTGCTACCTGTCCTCTTGATCCTATTCCTACTCGTCTTCTAATCTCTATAGCTCCCTCCTTTCTGCCCTCGCTCCTCCATATCTTCAATCTCTCTCTCTCTAAAGGCTCCTTCCCGTCGGACTTCAAACATGCTCTCATTTCCCCAATTCTGAAAAAACCTTCTCTTGACCCCTCCTCTTTGTCTAGCTATCGTCCGATTTCTCTTCTCCCCTTTCTTTCTAAGGTCTTGGAACGGGTTGTCTATTCGCGCTGTCTTGAGTTTCTTGAAGCCAACTCCATTCTCGATCCCTTTCAGTCTGGCTTCCGCCCAAGGCATTCTACAGAGACAGCTCTCACTAAGATCTCGAATGACCTTTTACAGGCCAAGGCTAATGGCCTTTACTCTGTTCTCATTCTTCTCGATCTGTCTGCAGCCTTTGACACTGTTGATCACTGTCTCCTAATTGACATACTCTCTGACCTTGGGTT
This sequence comes from Sceloporus undulatus, assembly GCF_019175285.1. Lineage (NCBI taxonomy): Eukaryota > Metazoa > Chordata > Lepidosauria > Squamata > Phrynosomatidae > Sceloporus > Sceloporus undulatus. Next base: position 1,179,717 of record NC_056526.1, on the reverse strand, counting down.
CTCAGACTCTGTTCTCGACTGGTTTAGATCTTACTTGTCTGGCAGATCTTTTGCAGTAGTTGCAGGGGATCACACTTCTTCTCCTGTTCCCTTATCTGTTGGAGTTCCCCAGGGCTCTGTTCTGGGTCCCCTTCTGTTTTCTCTCTACACACTGTCCTTAGGAAAACTCATCAGCTCTTTTGGTCTTTCCTACCATCTGTATGCCGATGACACCCAGCTGTATCTTTCCACCCCTGACCTTTCTCCAAGGCTTGAACAGCCAGTTTCGTCTTGCCTTACAGCTGTCTCGCAGTGGATGCGCCATCGGCATTTGAAGCTCAACATGTCCAAGACGGAGCTTCTTGTCTTTCCTCCTAAGCCCATCCTTCAACACTCCTTTTCTGTCTCTGTGGACAACATTTCTATTCAACCAGCCCAGCAAGCCCACAGTCTTTGATTCTTCTCTGTCGTGTATCCCTCAGATCCAGACCACAGCCAAGGCTTGTAGATTCTTTCTATACAATATTGCCAAAACCCAACCATATCTCTCCGCCTCTACTGCCCAGATCCTGGTCCATGCGCCAGTGGTCTCACGACTTGATTCCTGTAACGTCCTCCTGGCTGGGCTTCCTCTTTCTCACCTCCGTCCTTTAATCCCTGTCCAGCATTCAGCTGCACGCATTATCACTTCCACCCACCGCTCTGAACACATCTCTCCTGTCTTGGCATCCCTTCACTGGCTCCCCCTCCCTTTCCGCATCCAGTATAAGCTCCTGCTGTTGACATTTAAAGCCCTCCATGGATTGGCCCTTCCTTACTTATCAGACCTTCTTTCTCCTCACCTTCCCACTCCGTTGTTCCCTCCATTCTGGTAGTCAAGGTCTGCTGTCCCAGCCCAGGATTCCCATCCTGGATTTGCCCCATTTCACTTGCTGCCCCTCACTCCTGGAACCTTCTTCCCCCGTGAACAAGAGCCATCACTTCTTTAACCAGCTTCAAAACGGAGTTGAAGACCATCCTGTTCAGAGAAGCCTTCCCAGGCATTGCATAATTGTCACTTGCTATTTGATGTTCTTTTGGTGCCTGTTTTATTGAACCATTTCCTGTATTGCTATGTCTTTTATATGTATGATCCTACTAGAGAGGCAGGCTAGCTCCAACAGGCCTTCCTGGAAGACGATTAAATAACCATCCATTATGAAGCCAAGCCCGCCCTCCAGTCCATCTCCCCTGATCCAGGCATCGGAGACAGAGAAGAACTGCTGGACCTCATCCCCTTCCCCTTCTCCTTTTGTGTCGTGCCTTTTCAGATTGTAAGCCTGAGGGCAGGGAACCGTCCCATTAAAAAGATTGTATGTACAGCGCTGTGTAAATTTACAGTGCTTTATAAATAAAGATTAATAATAATAATAATAATAATAATAACAACAACAACAACAACAACAACAACAACAACTCTCTGAGGAAGGAGTGTCTTCCACTGTTGAACAGCTTTTATTGTCAGGGAGTTCCTCCTAATGTTGAGTTGAAATCTCTTTTCCTGTAGCTTCTATCCATTACTCTATTGGGTCCTATTTTCTGGAGCAGCAGAAAACAAGCTTGCTCCCTCCTCAATGTTACACCCCTTCAAATACTTAAGCATAGCTATCATGTCACCTCCAAACCTTCTCTTCTTCAGGCTAAACATATCCAGCTCCCTAAGTCACTCCTAATCAGGTATGCATTCCAGACCCTTCACCATTTTAGTCTTCCTCCTTTGGACACATGGCTCCAGTTTCTCAATGTCCTTTTTGAATTGTGGTGTCCAGAACTGGACACAATATTATTCCCGGTGGGGCCTGACCAGAGCAGAATAGATTGTCACTATGACTTCTCTTGATCTGGACACTATGCTTCTATTGATGCAGCCTAAAATCGCATTGGCCTTTTTAGCTGCTGCATCACACTGTTGACTCATGTTCAACTTGTGGTCTATTTGGACTCCCAGATCCCTTTCATACGTATAAGTCTTCTTAAGCCAGATGTCCCCCATGATCCTATATCTATGCATTTCATTTTTTCGCCTGAAGTGCAGTACCTTACATTTCTCCGTGTTGAAATTCATTTTGTTAGCTTTGGCCCAGCTTTCTCATCTATTCAGGTCATTTTGAATTTTTAGCTTGTCCTCAGTGCTATTTGCTACTCCTCCTAATTTGGTGTCATCTGCAAATTTGATAAGTATGCCCTCTATTCCTACATCCAAGTCATTGATAAAGATATTCAATAGCACTTGGCCCAGGACAGAACCCCACTGGACACCCCACTGGTCACTTCTGTCCAAGATGGAGCCATTGCTGAGCACCTTTGGCTTTGGCCTGTCAACCAACTACAAATCCACCAACAGTCACACTGTCTAGCCCACATTTTACCAGCTTGTCTTCAAGAATATCGTGGGGGACTTTGTCAAAGGCCTTACTGTAATCAAGATATGCTATACCTTGATATGTTCCCTGGCGCCTCTAGAAAAAGAAAGCAGTGGTTATTCCAGGGTCCTGGGGGTCAATCCCACATAAGCCTAGGTGGGAAGAGCTTCCCCCTAAACATTGGGAAGAATTTCCCGACTCTAAGAGCTGTTCAGCTGTGGGATAGACTGCCTTGGAGTTGGCTGGAGTCTCCTTCTTTGGAGGTCTTTAAGCAGAGTTTGGATGGATATTTCAGGAGCGTTTCAGGTGTCTGTTTCTACATGGCAGGAGGTGGATTAAATGGCCCTTGTGATTCCTTTCAACCTTGTGATTCTGTGATTTGAAAATCTCCTGATGGTCAGAGCTGTTTGACAGTGGAACGGACTGCTTTGGAGACTGGTGGACTCTCTTTCTTTGGAGGTCTTCAGACAGAGGTGAGATGATCATCTTTCAGGAGTTCTTGTGGCTTCTGCAAAGCAGAAGGTTAGACTAGATATGGCCTTTCCATTTCTAAGATTCTGTGACAAAACTTCTGAATGAAACTTCCATAGGTGGGATCACAAGAACACAAATGCAAACATCACAATGCTTGGAATGTGCCCCATCATATGAGGAGACCTTAGAGATGTCTTGACTTTGGGGTAGAATCTAAATCAGTGATGGTCAAAAACTCCATTCAGTCACACCTGGTAGACTCTGAGATGGTGAGGATGATGAAGATGATGATGATGATGGACTACTTTTAGCTTTGCCTGATTTCTTGAGACAAGGCAGGAGGAATTCCCCAGGGCAGGTTTGCGTTGGATGGCTGCACTATGTCCCTCTCCATTTGTGTGCTTTTATCAATGGCTTCCTAGAGTTTAATGTACAGTGGTCCCTCCACATTCGCTGGGGTTACGGGTGAAGGGCCCCTGTGAATGTGGCAAAACCGCAAGCAAAACACCACTGTTCTTTTTACCTAAGAGAACACTTCTCTGGGAATCTGTAGGTCCTCCAATGCAACTGCCAGAGGTTGATCAAAGAATCATGCTGGAGGCCCTACAAATGCCTAGAGAAGTGTTTTCTCTAGGAACGTCTAGGTTCTCCAGTGCAACTCTATGGTCAACTTCTGGCAGAGTTGCACTGGAGGACTTAAGAGATTCCTAGAGAGAACACATTAATCAAATCTGCAAATAATCAAATTTGCAAATGTCAGTGCTGCAAAAGCAGAAGGTCTACTGTATTGCATCTCTGTCTTTACAAAATAAGCTTTGGGATCACTGGATTATTTGTGCACAGTGATGTTCTGGGTTTGGTTTTGAGGGATCTTCCTGGATTCGGTAACCCCGCCATTCCTCCCTCCTCCCTTGGAAATTCTTCCATTGGAAGAACCTGTCAAGATTTTGGCGATCTCTGCCGAACTTTTCAGCAGGCAGACTCTGGTTTTACTGCCTTGTGCTTGCTAAAGGAGAGAGTCAGCTGGAGGATCTCCTCTTGTAAAGCGCACCCTCTCCGAGCGAGGAAAAAGAGAAAGAGAGGGAGCGCACATGTGGGTGGTGGGAAGTGTGGCATTTCCCTGGAAAAGTATTGCCTCGTCTTAAGGTTAGCAAGTGGGCGCGGGGGCCCCAGGAATCGGCTGATTTCTGAGCAGCTGGGGTCTGCTTGTTTGCAAGGAGGGTTCCTAAAAGGATCCGGTCGGCCCTACTCCGGTCTCCTTGGTTTCCAGAACATTTGTGGCAGGTGTTGGCGGAGGAAAGTGGCACCTCCACTTTGCCCTGACACTTCTAGGAACCCGTGAAGACTTAATGACAAATTTGCACAGGTTCAGGAAAGGGAGGAAGCATTCAGATCTGAGGGGAGAAGCCTGCCATCTTTCCAGTGGAGAAAGATTCTGAAGTGTCTACAAAAGGAGGCAAATGACTCTCCCTTGTCTTCCTACTTCTTTCCTCTGTTTCCCCGCTGTAAACATTCAGAAAGCAAGCTACCTTGGCTTCATTCCCACTGCCTTCTAAATCGGATCATGAATCGGTTTGAACCAGTTCAAACGATCCTGGTTCCCACTTAATCCAAATTGCCGAAGCGATTCCAAAAGGGGGGCCATGCTCCAGACCCATTTTACCGTGTCTTTTTGTTGCTGATTTTTTCTGCTTCTTTTGCGATAAATCGAATCTGCGCAAGTGTGAACCACATGTGGATCAGAATCAATTACATTTTCCCCTTTGGCTGGCTGGAACCGAATCATTTTGAATTGATTCATTTGTGAATGGGAAGCACAAGTGGATTTATTTTAGAGGGGGGGGGATGCAATCAGGGCAAATGTAGTGGGAACCATGCTCCACTGTTGAATCAACCCATCGATTTGGATTGCACATGGCTTTATCTGTAAGTGGGCATGGTGCCCTTGTGGGTGCGGGTGTTTTATGCCACAGGGCAAACCTCCCTCTGCATTGATTTGAAACTGGAAGCAGTCAGGGAAAGGGAGCTTCAGCAAACCTTTGCAGCTGACTTAGAAGTAGCTGGTGGTTCTTGGGATGAAGAGCCAGCTGCAGGACCAAGCAAGCAGCCCATGGCCGGCCAAAAGCACCCCGCTTGGGTTTTGAAGAATGGCAAAACGCAGATTTGCTGCCTGAGGCTGCTGCAAACCACAGTTTGCAGGGATTGGCGCAGAGCAAGGGGCACAGGTGCGCCTGGGCCAGGTGTGTGCCAAGGCCCACTATGTCCAGAGCAAGGCAAGGGAAGAGCGAATTGGGACAGAGGAGCAGCCTGAGCAAGAGGGTAGCAATGATGGTGGGGACAAATTAAAGCCTTTCGCTCTCCACAACAGAACTCTCACTGTTCCACCCCAATGAATTTTCCTTCAACCCCCAGATTTCTAGCATGGCAGAGAGTGGAATTTTGAAAACCATCGATTCCTAGAACTCTTTTGTTTGCTCTGCTTCTCTTGGCTGCCTCTTTTTCTTTCAGTGCCTAAGCTGTATTTCTCAATAATCAACTGAAATTTTAAGTTGCTGCACTGCTAGAAAGTGGAGGACTGAAGGACCATTTCCTTTGGAGAGGCAGAAATCTTATTTGGGGGCATTTCCCTGGTTTATGTGTGTTTTAGAGCCAGCGTGGTGTAGTGGTTTGAGCACTGGACTATGGCTCTGGAGACCAAGGTTTGATTCCCTGCTCAGCCATGGAGACCCGTTGGGTGACTTTGAGCAAGCCACACTCTCTCAGCCTCAGAGGAAAAAAGCAACCGTGGCAAACCTCCTCGGACAAAATCTGGCCAAGAAACCCCCAGGATAGGTCCACCTTAGGGCAGGGGGACCAGATGTCCCAAGAAGGACATGCAAGGTGCAATGTAGGAGATTGAAATGTAGGGCACTAGAATAAAAGCTAAAAACACGAATATAAATGTAAAGCCATGCTTCTTAATCATGCTCAGAATGAAGGACTTTTGGGAGTTCCTCCTGGAGGGAAAGTGGAATTGCAGGACTGTGTCCTGGAAAAGGAGGCCTGAAGGTGGCCATAAGCTGGGAAGGGCTTGAAGGCACAGAGCAACCACAACCGCTTCCTTTGAACTTGGGTCGATGGGGGGCTGCTCCCCTCTTGGCCTCCTGACTGGGCCAAAGGCTGGGGCTGTGGGTCCCCCTTGTCCCTCCTCTCTTTTCCTCCGCCTTGTGGGGTTTGGTGGCTGCTGACTCTGGCCTTTTCTTTGCCCCAGGAGGCCTCCCACTGCCCCCTGCTCCCACCCATTGCCAACCCACCTGGCCCCTTGGCATCCTCAGCCAGGAAGGGCCCCTTCCCCAAGGGCTGCCATGCTCCCTCTGCCCTGAAGAAGGCAGCACCGCGAGGGTTTTGCCCCTGAGGCACTGGGGAGGGGTCTCTCTGCTGCAGTGTGTGGAAGAGGGAGGGGGTCACTTGCACATGTGTGTGTGGGGGGTTGTCCTGATACTTTGCTCATGGTCTGGGGAGGGGTGGGGGAGAACAGGAGTGCCCCCCTAAATCCTCTGCACTTCCCTCCCATCCTCCTCACTGCCCCCCCAGCCCTAAAGGACAGTTTGGGACCAAGACCTGAGACCCAGAAGGGATGAGCAAGGGGTGGCTAGGTGGGGGCACCTTCCTAAAATGTGTGTGTGTGTGTGAGAGAGAGAGAGAGAGAGAGAGAGAGAACACCTGTCCTTCATGCTCCTTCTCCCTTGGCAGAGGCATCCCTCTGCCATCTCTCCCTTCTCATCCCAAAGCCCCCCCCCCCGCTGCCCCTTCTATTCAGGTCTGAGCAGAACCAGGGGAGGGGGGTCCTTTTCCTCCCTCCCTCTTTTTTTATGACAGACAGTTACTTAGCAACAGAGGGAGGGAGGGGGGAAAGAGCGAATATGTGAATGGCGGGAGGGAAACTCCTCTCTCTCTCTCTCTCTTCTTTTCCCCCCCGGGAACTTAATCCCCCCCTTGGCCACCTGCCAGCCCCTGCCCCTCCTCTTCCTCCCTCCTTGGACCCCCATCTTTCCCACTTCAGGACCAAGGAGAGCAGCCCAGCCTAGCGCCTGCCTCCCTCCCTTCTGCCCCACTGAAAGGGGAGCCCAGCCCTGGGACCCCGAGGCCCTCGGCATCCCCTGCAGCTGCAGGTGACTGGGGAGGGCACCCCTCAGCCCCAAGCCCCCCACCCTCTGCCAGCCCTGTGCCCGCCTCCTCTGTGCCCAGCAGCGCAGGGACCACTGCTGCTGCTGCTGCCACCCTCACCCCCTTCTTCTTCCCCCTCCTCCTCCTCCTCCTCCCAGTGTGCCCAGCATCCCCAGCCTCAGCCTCCTCTCCTCCTCCTCCTCCCCTTGCCCCCCCCCAGAACAGAAGAGAGGAGAGGGGGCTGCTGCTGCCATGCCAGGCGGGCGAAGGAGGGCCCCCCAGGAGCGCCATGGTGCTGACGCTGCCTCCCCCCAGCTTCATTTTCCTCTGCTCTTTCCTGCCCAGTGACTACATCATCGAGGAGAAGGCAGCCGTCCTCCAGAAGCGGGAGCATGAGGGCTTCGGCTTCGTCCTCCGAGGGGCCAAAGGTAAGCCACCAGAGCCAAGGCACCGCCGCTGCTTCGGGCACCCTCCCGGGCATCTGGCTCCAGCTGCACGGAATTGGCAAGGGGTGGGTCATGTGGAAGTCTCTGGGCGCTGGGCACAACCCCGAAGGGCAATGCCTGGCTCCAGGTGTGTCTGCCTCTAGCCCAGGAGACTGGCACCCATGGCTCCCCTTTCGCCTCTCTCCAAAGGAGGAGCATGCCAGGCTTTGGGCTTTGCGCAGGGACCCCTTCCTCCCGGCCCTTTGGGACCCCAAAAGAGGATCCAGGGCTCCAGAAGGCTCTCACTCCCCCCCATGTTCTTAGCTCTCTCTCTCTCTCTCTCTTTTTTTGGGGGGGGGGGGGGGGTTCTTGGCACCTTTTTTGGAGTGGGGGCATTGCCAGTGGCTGGCTCAGGGTTAGCGTTTGGGACCTTTCTTCACCCAGGACTGCTCTGCCTTTTGGGGGTGGTGGTGGTAAGGGAGAGCTGCTCCATCCCCCCCTTCTCCCCAAATGAGCCTTTGTGTCTGGAAGGAGAGCAACCCTGCCCCCTCTGTCTGGGGAGCATGTATGCCTGTGTTTTGGGGAGGGGGCCAGAGAGGGACCCTGATGAGGAAGGCATGCTCTCTCTCGCTTTCTTTCTGGTGGAGGGATCTGGGGGGCTCCCCATGCTCCATTTGGAAACAGAACCCCCTCCAGCTCTCAAGAAAAATCAGGACACAAAACTGGGGAGGGGGCCATTTGAGAGTTCAGAGCCCCTCCCTACCCCCCTACCTCTCCCTCCCTCTGCTTTTCTTTTCCTTTGGAGTGGGGAGGGTCTTTCTTCTGCCATTCCCAGCCCAGCCCTCCTCCTATTCATTCCTTTTTAACCTGCCTATGCCCCCCCCTCCATTGTGACCCATGGACCCCCAACCTCTGCCCTGGACTGACCAGCCAACTACGCCACCTCACACACACACACACACACACACACTGACCCCGCTGCCCTTGGCTCTGGCAAGAGATGGGGGCTTCCAACAGAAGTGCATTTGTGCCCCCTCCCTATAGCAAGGTCTGGAAATGATGGAGGTCTGGCTTTGAGGCCCCCTGTTGCTGCCTGCCACTCACAAGGAAGAGGGGAGTGGGGAGTTGCCTTTGGGGGCTCAAATTCCCACCCCCCAACCTGCCTGGCATGGCCTTTTCTCTCCAACTGGCTTGGCTCCTTGGTGTGGTCCTGCAACAGTCTTCCTTTTCCAGCCAGAGGAGTGTGTTTGGGGGAAAGAGAGGTGAGCAAGGCGGCACGCACCTTTGGGGTGGGGTGGGCTTTGTGCTGGGGGGGGGCACACACATCAATGAAAGAGCCTCCAAAGGGGAGCCAAGAGGAGGAAGAGAGGAGCTGGAAGGGAGAGGCTGGTGGCAATGGGGAAGGGTGGCTTCTGCAGCACGACATCAGGGGGTCCGCTGAGGCTGGGGAGGGGTCTTCCCTGGAGCGGAAGGTGCTGCAAGGAATGTGGTGATGGAGCCAGAGCATCCCTTTCCCTGGGAAAACGACAACTCTCACACAGAAAAGGCACACAGCCTCCCTGAGTGTGAGCACAAAGCCTGGTCCCTTCCATCTCCTCTGTGATATGGGGGGTGAGGGTGCCATTGTGGGCTAAGAGGCCGGGAGAGGTCCCTGAAGAGGGAGGCCAAGCCCCCCCCCCATAAAGGAAAGGCAGCCCATAGGGCACCCCCTCCTCCTCTGGGGTCACCACTAGTGGAGGTGGAAGGGCAGTGGGACCTGGCTGGTTTTGCTTTCCTTTCCAAATCCATAGGGTCAGATGTGGGCAGCAAAAACCTCCCCAAAGTACACACTGATCCCTGCCCCCCCCCCCCACAGGTAGCTGTTTATAATCCCCCTGATTCTGGTACCCCACATTCCTGGTCTCTGCCAGGGAGGGGTAGTGGGGATCTCTTTGGACCTGAGTGCGCATCCGTGGGGCTCATCCCTGCCGTATTTCCATCTCTGCTTGTCTTTCTCTCTGAAAAGCTGCATCCTGGGAGAGAGAATAAATTGTTGGAAAGAGAGTAATCCCATCAGGTGGAGAGAAGGGAGAGAGCCTTCTTCTGTGGGGAGGGTCTCCACACTTAAGGCCTGACTGATGCCAACGGGGGAGAAGGAAGGAAGGAGATGGACCTGTTCCTCTGCATATTCACGGAAGCTGTGGAGGCAGGACAGTGAGGCAGGAGGCCCATTTGGGTCTGGGGTGATTTATTTTAACCCTCAGCAGCCCCCTCCCCATGCTTAAAGTTGGAGGGGGTGAGTTTTCCATCATCTGAGGCTTCTTCCCAAGTGCCCTGCAAGGCTGGTGGAGGCGGCCACGTGTGGCTTCCGCTCTGCAGCCGGCAACGGAGACTGAGCTCCAGGCAGCCGGCTGATCCAGCGTTGTGGCTAAGAGGCAGCCCTCCATTCAGGCCTTGCCTTCCCCATGAATGTGCTACGAGGCCTTAGGGGAACTGCTCTTTCTCAGCCTCCAGTGGAGTAGAAACAGTTGTGTTGTCTTGCAGGGTTGATGTAAGCATGTCAAGGCAATGATGCCAAGTGTAAATATGATGAGGCAATGGTATTAAAATCTAGATGGTGGAGTGAGATTGTTCTTTGATGGCTGCAGGAGTTAGGACCCGAGTCCATGGTTTCAAATTACCAGAAAGAAGATTTGGGCTAAAACCTCATGGTGGTGATGGATTTGCTCAGAAGGTGGTGGGCTCTTCCTTTGGAGGTTTTTGAGCAGAGGTTGGAGGAGGGGTCCCCATCAGGGGTGCTTCAGCAGCCTTGCCAGTTTCTTCCCCAAGTGTTTTTGCATTGTGTGGATCGTGTGACGCTCCCTGGTGTGCAGCGCTCAGCTCCAAACAGCTTTGCTTCCTGATCATGTACTCTTGTCTCCCAGGTCTTTTGCCTTTTGTATTGCTGGAGTGCTTGTCTCCACCTTGCACTGCTAAATGTCCATCACAGACATTTCCTCCTACTCCTCATCTTCTTCCTCATCTTCCGAAATATTAGGAAGAACTTCCTAGTGGTAAGAGCTGTTCGGCAGTGGAACAGATTTGCTCAGAGGGTGGCAGACTCCCTTTCCGTGGAGGTTTTTAAGCAGAGGTTGGATGGCCACCTTCAGGGGTATGTTCATAGTAGATTCTGGTACTGGAAAAAAGGGGCCTGGACCAGCTAGGTTTTGGGGGTCCCTTCCAACCTCATCCCAGTCATTCCACTCTCCTCCCTCTCCCTCTCCCTCCCTCCTTTTAATCTTATTATGCATTTATGAGCCAGTCTTCAGCTGTGTCCCTCAGAGTGACCTGCGAAGAAGAACAGTGGAAGAATGCAAGGAGACAAAGTCCCACCTGCTGCTATAGACCACGGCCAGAACTTTATTTCTTAAAAAGCCCAATATGTTTCAGCCTTATCACCAGTTGGCCTTCATCAAGGGCTTTTCAATTCTAAGACACTTCTGGAGTTGCAACTGCACTCTCTATACAAGCGGACCTTGGATTATTAGAAGAACTACTAAGAAGAACACGTGGACACAAACATGTAAACAGAAACTGCGTGGTTTAGAGAGAGAGAGAGTAAGCATTTGGAAGCCAGGGTTAAAAGTGCTGCTCAAAAGCCAGGTCCTCTCCTGGCATCAAAAGGAGTGTTTGTAAACAACTGTGGGCACCCAGCATCTCCCTGAGCCCCCAAAGATGTTCTCCCTGACAGCCCCTCTTCGTCATTCCTTCTCGCTCTTGTTCATGAAGTGGACAAAAGGATTGACACCTTTTCTCCAAGCAAGAAAGTTTCTTCCAAGAATGGGAAGCAGAAGGCAAGCTGTAGCATCTCACCAGTGGCTGCTCTGGGCTCTGGCTTGGATTGAGGCTCAAAGAGTGTTTGGAAGGAGATGACAGAAGCAGCCTCTGCAGCCGCCCTCCTCTATGAAAGATGTGGGTCAACCAGAGTGTCTTCCAACTGTTCTCAGTCAGGCTTTCTCAGCAGGCTCCTGGAATTGGGTCTGGCGCCGCTGAAGATAGACGGAATCATGGCAATTGTTAGTGCAGAAGGTTTTAGGAGGTACCTGTGGCCAAAGAGGGGTCAGCAGGTAGAAGGCATCTCCCAAGAAAGGCCCAGAGATGATGCTCCTAGATCTCTGGAAGAGGCAGAATTGCTTTATCAAGAAGGAAATCTGTTCTCAGCCAGCCATGTCCACCTGATTCAGGGTGGTTGCTGGGGATTGGGGCCTTCTGTGTGAGGCATGTGTAAAGTGTCTCTTTCTCCTTCTCACATAACCATAGATTTAGAAGGGATTGCAAGGGTCATCTCCATCCCCTGCCATTCAAGAAGACACCATCCAAGCCCTCCCTGGGACAGAAGGCCATCCAGCCTCTCTTTTTAAAACCCCAAAGAAGGAGACTCCATCACCCTCCAGGGAAGTCCATTCCACTGTCAAACACTTGTACAGTCAGAAAGTTCTTCCTAATGTTTAGGAGGAATCTCTTTTCTTATAACCTGAATCCAGTAGTCCCTGGTATATATGAACTGGGGGGAAAAAGCTTGTTCCAACTTCCACTTTGCATCCCCCCAACTATTTAAAGAGAAAGTGGTGATCAAGCCATGAAGCAGATCCCCTCCTCAGAAGAACAGAAAGAGGCATGGATGGACACTGCAAGGGTCATTCAGTGGCCCTCAGGGCATCCTCTAGCCCTGGTCAGCTACAGCACAGCTCTGTTTCAGAATGGTGGACTAGTCTCTGGAGTAGCAGAAAAGGAGCTCACTTTGTCCTCTACATGATATCCCTTTGGGTATTTACATATAGTTGTCCGATCTTAAATGTAGCAGTCATATTTTATGGCATCAGGAAATGTGGCTTTGGACCTGGACTTCCACCTTTGTCCAAAGAGAGATACATCCATTCTTAGGAAGTTTTTCCTCCCATGTGCAGAAGACTTGCTTGTTCCCTTGTAGGTTCATGGATGCTGCACTGCTGGATCATGCCCACTTTTACACAGAAGTTTGGAATGCTGAACCTGAGCTGCTCAGTTGGTGTATGCGCTGCATGCGCCAGTTGATTGCCAAGGGCAAGGGGGATGTTGGCTTTCTTGGCAGGCATATATCCTTTATGGGGGATGGAGTAAGGAACAACATTAAGGAGACTGATTCTGTTTAAATACTTGAAGGGAAGTCATATTGAGGATGGAGCAAACCTGTTTTCTGCTGCTCCAGAGACTAGGACACAAAACAACAAATGCAAGCTCCAGGAAAAGAGATTCCACCTCAACCTTAGGAGGAACATCCTGACAGTAAGAGCTGTTTGGCAGAGGAACACATTCCTTCCTCGGAGTGCAGTGGAGTCTCCTTCCTTTAGAGGTCTTTAAACAGAGGCTGGATGGCCATCTGTCAATGGGGATGCTTTGCTTTGGATTTCCTGCATGGCAGAAGGGGGTTGGACCGGATGGAAGTGTAAACATATACAACTTAACACCAAGCTCATAATTGTCCAAGCCATTGTATTCCCCATTGCCAAGTACAGATGTGAGAGGTGGACAATGAAAAAAGCAGATAAGAAGAGGATCAACTCCTTTGAGATGTGGGGCTGGAGAAAAGTGCTGAGGATATCATGGACAGCCAGAAAGACAAACAAATGGGTCCTTGAGCAGATCAAACCTTGATCACATCATGAGAAGGCAGGACTCCTTGGAAAAGTCAATAATGCTAGGGAAGATGGAAGGTAGTAAGAAAAGAGGAAGAACGCACGCCAGATGGATAGACGCAATCAGGGGGTCCATGGGTCTGAATTGCAAGAGCTAGGCAGCGCAGTGGAGCGTAGCAGGGACTGGAGATCTCTCATCCACAGAGTCAGGGCAGTTAATAAGAAAAGATCATAAGACTTTTATGATCAGATATGAAGTACAGTCTTTCAGATAATTGGGACCCAAGCTGTGTAGGGTTTTGTCGGTCATAATCACACTAGAAACAAACCATGGTCAGTGAAGCTGTTTCAGCAAGGGAGGCCAGCCTGGGTCAGCACTCTGGCCATAGCAGTTTTTGACCCACAGAAATTTTTGGGCTGATTCCAAAGGCAGCCCCATGTAAAGTGTGTTGTTTGTTGTCAACTGTCCTCAGGTTGTCTTCAACCTCTGGTGACCCCGTGAATGAAGGATCTCTAAGATCCCTGTCCTCTGGGGACCTTCTCAGGGAGCATCCAGATCTGATTTGTTCTTGGCCCATTTGCTTGTCTTTTTAGCCATCCACAGTATCCTGGACACTCTCCTCCAGCATCACATCTCAGATGAGTTTCTTTCTGTCAGCTTTCTTCCCTGTCCGTCTCTCGCACCCGTACGTGGCAATAGGGAAGCGTATTACAGTACTCCAAATGGATATAATGAAGGCAAGCATCACCGTATCTGACATCTCAAGGAACAGGCTCAGCTGATTCACTAGCTTTAACTGTGCAAATGCACTTTTGCCACTGCTGAAACCTGGGCATCAACACTTGGGGAGCAACTTCCATACATCTTTAAGGGGAGCCTAAGCCCACCCAGCAAAAGCCAAGTCCCTGTTCCCTGCCCTGCCTTTCAGCTCACCAGGTCTAGATGGACTTTGTGGTCCCTTCCGACTCTGGGACTCTAGAAACACCTCTCTCTTGTCTGGGGAAATCACCAAAGGGGAATTCAAACAAATAGCTAGCCTATGTAGAGGAAAGTCAGAAAAGCTAAAGCGCAGAACGAACTCAGGCTTTCTAGAGAGGTTAAGAACAATAAAAAGGGCTCTTTTGGATATGTCCGCAGCAAAAGGAAGAAGAAGGAAACGGTAGGTTCACTGAATGGAGAAGATGGCAAAATGCTAAGAGAAGACAGAGAAAAGGCAGAATTCCTCAAGACCTTCTTTGCCTCAGTCTTCTCAGAAAAGGCAAAGGGGCTCAACCTGAGGATAATGGAGCAGAGGACAGAATAGGGGAATTTCAGCACAGAATAAGTAAAGAGATAGTAGAGGAACACCTTATTAATCTAAATGAATTTAAGTCTCCGGGACCAGATGAACTCCATCCAAGGGTATTAAAAGAACTGGCAAATGTCATATCGGAGCCATTGGCAATAATAGTCTTTGAGGACTCCTGGAGAAGAGGAGAAATCCCAGCAGATGGAGGAGGGCAAACGTTGTCCCCATCTTCAAAAAGGATCCCAACAATTATCCTCCAGTTAGTCTGAGATCAATCCCAGGAAAGATTCTGGAGCAGACCATTAAACAGAGAGTCTGTGAACATCTAGAAGGCAATGCCATCATCACAAAAAGTCAACATGGGTTTCAGAGAAAGAAGTCATGCCAGACAAACCTGATCTCTTCCTTTGATAAAATGACCATTTTGGTAGATGAAGGGAATGCTGTGGATGTAGTATATCTTGATTTCAGTAAGGCCTTTGACAAGGTTTCCCATGACATACTTGCAAACAAGCTTATAAAATGTGGGCTAGACAAAGGAACTGTTACATGGATTTGTAAATGGTTGACCAGCCGAACTCAAAGGATGGTCAGCCATGGCTCCTCTTCTTCATCCTGGAGAGAAGTGACCAATGGGGTGTCCAGTGGGGCTCTGTCCTGGGCCCAGTGTTATTCAACATCTTTATCAATGACCTGGATGACAGAATTGGCAGCATACTTATCAAATTTGCAGATGACACCAAATTAGGAGGAATAGCTAATATCCCAGAGGACAGGATCAAGATTCAAAATGACCTGAATAGACTAGAAAGCTGGGCCAAAGCTAACAAAATGAAATTCAACACGGAGAAATGTAAGGTATTGCACTTAGGGCAGAAAAATGAAATGCACAGATATAGGATTATGTGGGACACCTGGCTGAATGAAAAAGTACATGTGAAAGGGATCTGGGAGTCCAAGTAGACCACAAGTTGAACATGAGTCAACAGTGCGATGCGGCAGCTAAAAAGGCCAATGCAATTCTAGGCTGCATCAATAGAAGTATAGTGTCTAGATCAAGGGAAGTCATAGTGCCACTCTATTCTGCTTTGGTCAGGCCTCACCTGGAATATTGTGTCCAGTTCTGGGCCCACAATTCAAAAAGGACATTGAGAAACTGGAGCCATGTGTCCAAAGCAGGGTGACTAAAATGGTGAAAGGTCTGGAAACCATGGAGCCCTGTGAGGAAAGACTTAGGGAGCTGGGGATGTTTAGCCTGGAGAAGAGAAGGTTAAGAGGTGATATGATAATAGCCCTGTTTCAGTATTTAAAGCGATGTCATATTGAGGATGAAGCAGCTTGTTTTCTGCTCCTCCAGAGAACAGGGCCCAATGGAGCAATGGATGCAAACTGCAGGAAAAGAGATTCCACCTCAACATTAGGAGGAAGTTCATGACAATAAAAGCAGTTCAACATTGGAACACACTCCTTCCTCGGAAATTCTGGTGGAGTCTCCTTCCCTGGAGGCCTTTAAACAGAGGCTGGATGGCCATCTGTCAATGGGGTGCTTTGATTGAGATTTCCTGCATGGCAGAATGGGATTGGACTGGATCAGAGCCCTTCCTGGGCTCTCTTCCATCTCTATCATTCTGTGATTCTGTGGAGGAAGCTTCCCTTTCTTCATCACCCACCAGTCCATTATTGACTGCTAGTGCAGTGTTGAAACAGGTTTCTTGGGTGTTAAAAAGGGAGAGCTGAGTGTCTTTAGCAGACTGGTGCCGCTGAACCCCAGCCTCTGATACATGTTCATCCGGGATGAGGAAAGCCAAGCCCAAGGAATCCCCAAGGGGCAATGGCCAGTGGGCTGAAGGGGCATTGCCACGCAGCACTTTTTGTGTTCACACCTCCAAGAAGACTGGAATCACAGTCATCCCTCTGTATCCATGGATTCTATGATTCACAGAGTCCATCATCCACAGCTTGAAAATATTCCCTGCAAAAAAGTCCCAAAAGCAAACCTTGATTTTATCATTTTTATCATTTTTATACGGGAGGTATATATATATATATATATATATATATATATATATATATATATATATATATATATATATATATAGGACCCCATTGTATATAAAGGACCCCATTGTATATAATGGGACTTGAGCATCCATGGATTTTGGTATCTATGTGGGGCCCTGGAACCAAATCCAAACTCTTCAGTGCCATTTTTAAATTCAGTGTCCAGTTATCCCTCCACATTTGCGGCTTTGACTATTTGCAGTTTGGATTAATATGTTCTCTCTGGGAATCTCCAGGTCCTTCAGCCCAACTCTGCCAGAAGTTGCCCATTCTTAGCACTCCAAAGTCAGTTATAACCCAAACTTCTCAGTTCAATTATGTATTCACTGTTTCGTTTGATATGAAGTATTGCTTTAAGTTGTAGTTCTGTCTTATTTGGTGGGAGGGGGATTGGGGTGCAGTGGGATATTACTGCTGTCTGCTTGCTTTCTTTTGGGGCCTACTTGGGGATTGGAATGCAATGAGATAATGGGCTGGGAAGATGCTAAGGGTTCAAGGCGGTGGTGCTAGGTTCTCATGGCTCTGGCAGGAGGGAGGTGTGTGTGGGGGGGGGGGGGCTACAGGGGAAAAGGCTGGGGACCAAGGAGCTTCATGCTTTAGATTCTGCAAAAAAGTGTGTTTGGTTACTTCTGCTTGCTCTTACAATAAATTTCACTTGTTCATTCAAGAAGTTTGTTGTGGATCACTGTTCTGAAGGTTTCTGGATCTCACACCCATAGAGTTGCGCTGGAGATCCATGAGGTTCCTAGAGAAAACACTTCTCTAGGCATTTCTAGGTCCTCCAGCATGATTCTGTATCAACTTCTGGCAGATGTTGACCATAGAGTTGCACTGGAGGACCTGGAGATTCCTAGAGAGGTGTTCTTTCGCATACAAAGAGTTGTGTTTTTATTTGTGTTTCTTCCACATTCACGGGGGTCCTTCACCCCTGACCCCAGCCAATGAGGAGGGACCACTGTATTTAGCTGTTGAGACTTTCCTGGCAGCTCAGTCTGGGTTCAGCTGATGGAAAGGTCTTCTGGGTGACAGTTGTGGGTCTAGTTCTTGCCTGTTGGAATAAATGTCCCCCTGAGGACCCAAGCATATGGGGCAGATTATGTGGGGGGGGGGATCTTGGAGGTAACATGGACCCAAACCCTGTTGGACTTTCAAGGCTATAGCCAACGCTTTGTACTGCGCCCAGGAACTAATGGGCTGCCAGTGGAGTGGTTTTAATACTGATTCCTTCTGGGCATAAGGCTGTTTGCAAGTAAACCGGTGGGTGGGGGGTGTATATGTATATATATATCTACATGTAGACATACATGAACACATCTTGCCAAGAAAACCCCATGCTATAGTTGCCTTAGGGTGGCCACAGGTCAGAAACAACTCGAAGGCACACAACAACAACACCACCAAAGCTTACCCTGCAGCCCACAAACTCGCAGCTGCTTTTCTAGGTCACTTTTATGCCTGTGTCCACTCCAGGTGCAGCCACATTGACAGAATGGAGGCAGTTGGATGCCACTGTAACTGCCATGACTCTCCTATGGAATCCTGGGATTTGTAGTTTGCTGAGGTATTCAGCTTGGTCTGACAGAGCATTCTGGTGCCTCACCAAGCTACAAATCCCAGGGTTGCACAGGACAGAGTCATGGCAGTTAAAGTGGGGCCAAAATGCTTTAACTCTGCAGTGTGGCTGCACCCCCAGAAAGCTGTCTCAGCAACAACGTTCTTGTTGTTATGTGCTGCCAAGTGAGTTTCCGCACATAACCCCCCCAGAGCCCTCTTGTCCAGAGCTTGTGGTCTTCTCTTTCCCTATGGCCTTCCTCCTTTGCAGAGAGTCAGGCTTCTGCATGGCTTCCTTTTCCCCAGGAATATGGCTCCTACAGTGCACTGGCGCCCTCCTGTGGCCAGAGCTGGTATTTGCGGCCAGAGGCAATTACAAAGAGAGTCCACTCTTCTTGTTGTTTTTGTTGGGGTTGTGTGTCTCCAAGTCATTTTTGACTCATGGTGACGCCAAAATCAACCTAGGGTTTTCATAGAATCATAGAGTTGGAAGAGACTACAGGGACCACCCAGTCCAGTCCCATTCTGCAGGGAATGCAGAGGCACAATGCAAGCTCTCCCTGGGACAGATGGCCACCCAGCCTCTGTTTAAAATCAGCCTCCAAAGAAGGAGACTCCATCGCACTTCATTGAGGCGGCAGTGTTTTCTACTGTCGAACAGCTCTTACTCTCAGCACCTTATTGTCAGGATGTTCTTCCTAATGTCAAGCTGGAATCTCTTTTCCTGGAGGTTGCATCCATTGCTACATTTCCTATTCTCTGGAGCAGCAGAAAACAAGTCTTGCTTTTCTTGGCAAGTTTCTTCAGAGGAGGTTATCATTACCATCCTCTGGGGCTGAGAGAGTGTGACTTTCCCAGTTTCACCCAGTGGGTTTCTATGGCCGAGAGAGGATCTTAACCCTGCTCACCAGAGTTGTAGTCCAGTGCTCAAACCACTACACCACGCTGGCTCTCTTAAAGTAGCCCATGTAGAGAACGGTCCCACCATTCCCATCGTTTGAAGAGGAAGCCAGAGAGTTTCTACTCTAGCTGGAACTGCCAATGGGGTCCCAGGCACTCCTCTGGGCCCTGGATGCAGAGGTTAAGCTAACAGGGGTTCAGTTTCCATGTGCCATTGAAAAAGAGAGGAAGACATAGATGCCACACTGGCCCTTCCTTTCATTGCTCAAGGAAGCTGGTTTTTCAGTGAATTCATACAATTCTGCAAGAAGACCACTCTGCTCACTCCATGGCTACTCTAGAACGTAACCTCTGATTTGTTCAAGAAGCCTTATGCAGCACATCCAGTGGGTGAGACTTGGATCCTGCAATCCTCCTGTCTCAAATCATGGGATTTTATGGGGCATGATACAATAGCATCCTCCATCATAACCCTTCTGTGCCCCCCACACACACCACTCCTTCCTTCCTTCCTTCCTTCCTTCCTTCTTACCATTGAGAGGGAAATGGGTGTGCATACCTTTCTGTGTTAACTCTGGGAATGGAAGCACATGCGTACGCAGTCTTAATTTGTGAATTAGCTTGGTGTCGCCCAATGATTTAAGGTGTGGGCACCTTTCCAACGTCGTGTGCAGTGGAGGCTGCGCAAAGAACTCGCTTGGCTTCCCTGCAATTTCCCCTTTATAGCAGCAGGCTCCATCTCCTGCCCCTGTTGCCTCTCTGGCTCCTTCCCTACTTCTGATGGATTTACACAGGCATAGGCACATGGGCACATACACCAAGCGCTACTCTTCCTTCGTTCCTTCTTTGCTTGCTGTCAGCTCTCATTTATTTTGCAGGCATTTTATACGCCTTTTTCTTCCTCCTTCCTTTTTGAAAGGAAGCCATTTTTCCCTGGGTAGCTCCCTGTCTGCCCTTGAGCCACATTGCCATCTGTGTGTGTGTGTGTGTGTGTGTGTGTTCTTTCTCCTTTGTGTTATTTGTTTTATGTGAGCCTCTATCTACATGTGGGTTGGGCAACTATGGAAGGCTATGGGGCCACATTAGCTTCACATCCCACTGTACTTCCTAAAAAAAGAAAGAAAATCCGTTTTCCCCTTTGCATCATGGGGCAACCAGCTTGGGACACCATCCATCCATCCATCCATCCATCCATCTGTCTACCCATCCATCCATTATATTGACATCATCCCCTTTCCCCCAGACTGGGACACAAGGAGGCTTACAAAAGACAAGAAAACTGCAATGAATATGAGGAAGAGGGTCATTTTTTTATCTTCTAGGGAACCTCAAAGGGAAAGAGTTCCCAGACTGCAAAGGAGGGCAAAGGATGGTAGTGATGAAGATGGTCTGTTTGAATTATCACTCTCTGGGGATTGTGGCTTCTAAGTCTGAAAACATTAAAGAAATAAAGTGGAAGCATGGTGACCTAAATCCTATGGCTAGTTTAGTTAGAGTAGACCTATTGAATCAGTGGCATTTCCCTTCAGGTTGACTCACTAGTCAACATCTAGGTCTACTAGGACTACTTCCAGTTCCCCCCATCCAAGTACTGAGGAGTGCCCCCTATTTTCTTTCATGGTCATCTTACTGGTAGGTTTAAGGTCTGGCCAAGGGCCACAGAGTGGCCTTGAGGCCCTTAATGTAGCTGCAGGAGATGTTCCTCTTGTCATGCGCGTTGGGGTCTCAATGTTTCTCACGGACATGTTCTGACATAGCCAAATGACACTTCTGCCTTCTGAACCGGAGTCCTCTTCCTTTCCAGCGGAAACTCCAATCGAGGAGTTCACCCCAACGCCAGCCTTCCCTGCGCTCCAGTACTTGGAATCCGTGGACGTGGAAGGCGTGGCGTGGAGAGCGGGGCTGCGCACCGGAGACTTCCTGATTGAGGTGAGTCTCAAAGGGGAGCTTCTCCTCTGCCCCCCCCCACCCCCAGGAACTGGGGTGCTTGCGGGGCCTCAGAAAGTCTGCTGTGGATACGTGGCGTCCAGAAATGGTCTCGGGATAGGGGCTTTGTTTCATTTTCCACACTCCAACTGGGAATGTGCAGCTGTTGTGGCCTCTGCCACCGTGGAGATGGTGTCTAGAGTCCTTGATGATGTCTGCATGGGCCAGAATACTCCGGGAGCAGACCAGGGTATTCTGGCCTCAAAGCCTTCTTGACATCCCTTACCTGGCGCTCCACAGTGACAGCGGGCATCTGTTGGCACGCCTGTCCGACTGTGCTACTACCTGTTGCTGCTGCCATGGGTCTCTGCCTCTGAGCATAAGGGGAATATACTCTGGGTTCGGTGTTGAACTGACCGGACATCATCCGGACAGTCCGCACTGTAACTGGGGATTGGGCCCTGTGTCATCAGGACTACTCACCATGAGGACAAAGGGGAGGATGCGGTATTTGGTCTGCGGGGATACGGCCCTTGTCAGCACCATGGCCAAAGGCTAACAGTGGTAATAAATGGGTTGTTTCATGTTCAAAAGGCCCTGCTAGATAGACAGTTTTGCTGTGGCCTGGGAGTTCAACGCTGGGGAAGGACTGAAGGATGGGGACAGGTCAAAGAAAGCAAACCTTCCTGTGAGCAACTTGCTTGTGCATTTTTTGTATCTGTGAGGATGGGAGAGGGGCCATTCCTGCAAAGTTCAGTGTCTTTTGAGGGGGAAATTCCATTCTTCAGTTGCTTTGACCTGGTTGTGGAGCCCAAGGCAACCATCGTCCAGCCACAGAGAATGGCCATAGTGGCCCTAGTAAGGTCAGGGTAGTGTTTGTTGTTTAGGAGCCCAGGTCTGCAATACTCGCTGAGCCAGGACCCTTCAGCAAAAGGGCTGCAGTGGCATTTTCCATTGACCACTTGCTGCCTCCATTTGCCACCAATACAGCTTATAATAGGAACGGGTGTCCGTTTTCACTACCAAATGTAGTGAGGAGCCCTGAATTACAGCCAGGTGAACTGTTTTCTATGAAATCTTATATGTTAGGTGCTATAGGATTTTGGGTCATGTTCACAAAGCCTTGAAAATGTGGCCATCTTGTTTTATTTATTAGCTTTTTTTAAAAGAAAAAACATTGCCTTTGACTGCTGGATGTTAATCTGTCTTTTTAATGTTTTACTGCACATGTGTGCATTTCTAAAAAGGTCATGCATAAATATTTGAGCGTTACTGCCAGTCTCTTTAGCAAACAACGGTGGCTGGAGGGTGGAGGATGAGGACCATTCAGTGACAGGACACACAAGGGATATGCAGAAGGTCCTGGTTACAACCCTGAGAAAAGGTTGAGGAAAGGGGGCTTCCATCTGGAACATGGGGCAGGCGCTGCAAGGGATCAGGAGGAGGCTGCCTCCCGGCGTCTCAGGACCACTCTCCTTTCCTGCCACATTTGGCATTTCCTTGCCCTTTGTAGTTGCCGCTTTAGTGGAAAAGATCTCTGTGCCTTTTCTTCATAGCCAATGGCCACATCTCCAGAATTCAGTAAGACTCCATGAAGGATAAGCACTGGGGTCTGTTGCTTGTTACAGGCGCATAGAATTGTGGAGTCGGAAGAGACCCCAAGGACCATCCAGTCCAAGTCCATTCTGCCGTGCTGGAATAAACCATTAAAGCAAACCCAAGAGATGGCCATCCAGCCTCTGCTTAAAGACCTCCAAAGAAGGAGACGCCACCACTCTTCCAGGGACTGTGTTCCACTGTCAAATAGCTCTTATTGTCAGGAAGTTCCTCCTAATGTTGAGCTGGAATCTCTTTTCCTGTGGTTTGAATCCATTGCTCTGTGTCCTAGTCTCTGGAGCAGCAGAAAACAAGGTTGCTCTGTCCTTAGTATGACACCTCTTCAAATATTTACACATGGCTATCATGCCACCTCTTAAGCTTCTCTTCTCCAGGCTAAACATCCCCAGCTTCCTAAGGTGCTCCTCAGAGGACTTTATAATTTCCAGGCAAAGGGGGAGCTCCATCTCTACCTGCCTCCAGAAATGGCCGGACCACATGCGACCCATAAACATGCAGGCCATGAAAACAGCAGGTCTTCGCTATTGCTGGCCTCCCCTCCCTCCCCACACCCCCGCTGCCTTGGAATACAGTGTGCCCCCATCATAAGCTGGTGCGCTATATGCTGCATGACAAAGAGAAAATGGTGTGCGTGCCTGCAATGCATGTGACACACTACACCACATGCACAGCCCCATTAGTTTCAATGGGGCTCAAGCACGCTCAGAACCTGCCTTATGTTGTGGGGTCTGGAACGGATCCCCCCTAAAGAAAGGGTACACTGTATAGGGTTCTGTCCAAAACTAGGTAGCTGATGAAGACACAGAGGTGTGACCCTAAACCCAAACAAAGAGTTGCAGAACAAAAAAGTCTGGGCGTAAAAAAGGAGCAATGATCATAAAATAACAATAGTTTTATTGGAAACAAACTGGAAGAGTTGGATAAGCCTTATTCATCTGTGGGACATCCAGGTTACTGTCCATCTTGGACAACTAACTGCTTACTTTCACCGGGTGTTTCCACATAGATTGACATGCCCCCCATGCTGCAACCACAGCCTGTTCCGACAACTGACAAAGACTCTTTGTCGAAAGGCGTTTGGTCCTATTTTTTCAGTGTACCCCTTGTAATGGGCTTTCTATGTTATCCCTCCTATTTGTGTCCTTGGAGGTGTTGAAAACTTCAGTTGTATTTGTATTTGCATTTTATATGTATGACATCTCCAATATTTGATTTATTCGTTGGGATTTATAGTTCTTAAGCCTAGAACATATTGGCTACACCGGCTCTTTTACTCATTTGCTTCAGAAGCTTTAGAGTTTATCTTTGGGCTTTGCACACAAACCACAGCATTTGTGTCTGTTTGCAGGAATGAATATATTTTACCTACCTTTTTTTATCCAGTTTGTTTCCTATAAAACTGTTGTTTTTTTTATGATCATTGCTCCTTTTCCCCCTAGACTGTTTTGTTCTGCAACAAATCAAGTAGCCACATTAGTCCCCAGAACACTTTGGAAGACCATGCGTTGCACTAAAAAAATCTAAGGATTGCCCCTGGGGGTATGTGGGCTTTTCCAAAGGATTTTAGAAACCCCACCAGACCATTTCAGGCCTTTCTTCTTCTTCTTCTTCTTTCTAACAATCCAAAGAGACCTGGAAGTCCTTTCTTGTTTCCTTCCTTCTCCCAAGGCCTCTCTCAAGATGACCCAGAAACATGGCCAAATGCCCCTGATGCCCTTAAGGTTATTTGGTCCCCCCCCCCAATTTAAGTTTTTATCCCAGGGGGCTGGGGGCCACATGCAGCCCTTGCGGGGCTCAGGCAAAAGCAAACTGCTGCAGCCCCTGCTAGCTTGTCTGTTCTTCCTTATTCATAACTTTTGCCCCCTTGACCACATTTTGATGTGGCTTGGCCACGGGTGCCCAGGCCCCGCATCATGTTCCAGAGCATTCCAGAAATACTGTACAATTGTTTTGGGTGCAAAGAATCCCCTTCTTTGCTTTTTCCTGTCTCAAATCCTTTGCCAGTCTTTGGAGGATCCTGAGTTCCACTCTCATTACAAGAGAGAGAGAGAGGTAAGAAGGAACCCGAAGCCTAGCAAGGGCCATCCGCCCAGCTGCCTGTTCATGTTGCAGAAAGGAAAATGGGAAAGCCATGCGTTTCTTGGGTTGAGGAGAGACTGTGGAGTGAGAAAACAGTCTGGCTAATTTTGCTCCAAGTGTGAGAAATAAACTGGAGCCTCCTAGGCCCCATTCCCACTTACATTTAGACCAGTTTGAGATTCGCCTTCACTCCGTGTCGGTGAATCGATTCCAAAAGGTCCATTGTTCCCACTATGAAAATGGATCTTTTCATTATCCCCCTTGTAATCGCTTCTTTTTGGGCACGATTGTCCTCCCCATTAGTTTGTGCCACTTCAAATCGCATGTCAGTCATCTGCACGTGACGTAAGCCCAGCTTGGGAACTATATGGTGAAAGGTCTGGAAACCATGCCCTATGAGGAACGACTTAGGGAGCTGGGGATGTTTAGCCTGGAGAAAAGAAGGTTAAGAGGTGATATGATCACCCTGTTTAAATATTTGAAGGGATGTCATATTGAAGAGGGAGCAAGCTTGTTTTCTGCTGCTCCAGAGAACAGGACCCGGAACAATGGATGCAAGCTACAGGAAAAGAGATTCCACCTGAACATTAGGAGGAACTTCCTGACAGTAAGGGCTGTTCGTGAGTGGAATGCACTCCTTCCTCGGAGGGTGATAGAGTCTCCTTCCTTGGAGGTCTTTAAACAGAGGCTGGATGGCCATCTGTCAGGGATGCTTTGATTTGGATTTCCTGCATGGCAGAAGGGGGTTGGACTGGATGACCCTAGTGGTCTCTTCCAACTCTATGATTCTATATATATATATATCGTTTTTTAAAATGATAGAAGATTTGATTCAGTAGTTTTGCAACTACTTGCCTCACTGGTTGCCCGGCTTGCCACCCAAGGAATTGCAAGTAGTTGCAAAATCAGTGAGTCAAATCTATCCAGTTAATTTTTTTGTAAAAACCCCATGCGCCCATCGTTCCCATCGGAAGCAGAAAGGCAGCGCCGAGAGCAGAGGAAAGTGGGGCTCTACCAAAAACTGAGGAGGAATGGTAGATGTGGCCGCATGCATGAATTGCCATTGGTGACAAAGCGGGCTTGTCGTCCACATATGCTTAAATCTTGCTGATGGCAAGTTTGTGGATATGGAGGTCCCCTGTATGCCCCCCTTACACAAGGGACAAGGAGTAGATACACCACTGGCTGCAGAATGTTAGTAATAAGCGGAAGAATCGTTTTGGGCAGCCACTGTGGAACTACATGAGTGTAGATTTACATTACAGAAGCATGAGCTAGGGTTCTGGCTACTGTTTTACTTGTACAGAGCATTAAGAGCCCATATCCCTTATTCAGAATGCTGAAATCCAAAATACTCCAAAATCGTCCGCATGGATGGCTGAGATAGTGAAGCCTTTGCTCTCTGGCGGTTCTGTGCGCACAAACTTTGCTTCTTACAGAAAATTATTTAAAAATATTGTGTATAAAACTACCTTCAGATTATGTGCATAAGGTTTAAATGAATTTCATGCTTAGACTAGAGCCTAATCTTCAAGGTACAGTGTGCCCACGCCATGCGCGGGCTCATCATATACGGACTTGAGGTCATACAAGCAGTGAGCCCTAACATGGTGAATGGGGTGCATGCCATGCTGCAAGCTGCAGGGACACACCCCATTCAGGGCTTGGTCGTATGCATAGTTTGCCTTACGTGGGAGGGGTCCGGAACAGATCCCCCATGTATGAGGAGGGCACACTGTATTCCATAATGTACATACAATTATAACAAAATCCAAAAACAAAAAGACCCAGACTCCCAAACACTTCTGGTCCCAAGTGATTTGGATGAAAAAGACTCAAGAGATTGTAATCTATTAATAAATAATGAGTGCCCCAACATGGCCACCCTACTCTCTTGTCCACTTGGATGGGCTTTGGTGGCGGAGGCTGGAGCAAGGGCTGGGCCTCCGCTCCTCGCTGCCTCCCCCACGCTTCCAACTCAACTGGCCTTAAAACAATCATGACTCTGAGAGCAAAGTACTCCCTTTTTAATGGGAGAGGGAACCCATGATCCCAGTGTTGGCTGAGCTTTAGGATCACAGCCTCCTCTCCCTTAACGTTGCTCCTGGCCTGACGTCTTGGCCTTTCCCCACTTGAGCTGCCCTAGAAAGATCTCTTACACTAACCACATTCCTGCATGCTTTTTTCAATCCAGAGGATGTTGTGGGGAGGGGGGAACTTTTGCCTGTATGTTCAGCTACATGTGGATCCAAATTATCCAGAGTATGTGTCTCTGGATTATGCCTCCACCTCAGTGTTGAAAATAACCTCTAGGTGCGAAACAGCCCCAAGTCAGCTGTTAGGCTCATGGTATGCGCTGCCTCTGCCAGGCATGCTGCCGTGATTCACAGCTTCATCTGGTGCTAAAGCAAGGAGGAGGAGGTGGCTGCATTCACAGAGGTGAAGAAGAATAAAATGTGACCAGTTGTCATACCCTTGAACTGGAGCATAGAATCACAGGATCCTAGCATTGGAAGGAACCCAAGGGTCATCCAGTCCAACACCTTTCTGCCACGCAGCAAGATGCCATCAAAGCACACCTGGCAGATGGCTACCCTGCCTCTGTTTACAAACCTCCAAAGAAGAAGACTCCACCACCATAAATGCAGCAGCGCATTCCAGTGTCAAACAGCTCTCCCTGTCAGAAGGTTCCTCCTAATTTTTAGGTGGAATCTCTTTTCCCGTACTTGGCATCCATTGTTCTGTGTCCTATTCTCTGGAGCAACAGAAAACAAGCTTGTTCCATCCTCAGTGTGATACCTTTTCAAATACTTAAACAGGGCTATCATCAATCTCTGTGGCATGAAGACATGGTCGCTCTGCAGCATCCCCAAAAGGTTTGCCAAGTGTTCTGGTTGAGGAGCATTGCTGGAAGCTGGCACAAATATAGTGTCGAGAAGCCATAGTGCCACTCTAATCTGCCTTGGTTACCTGGAATAATCCTGTGTCCAGTTCTGGCCACCACAATTCAAAAACAATATTGACCAATTGGAGCGTATCCAAAGGAGGGCCACCAAAATGGTGAAGGGTTTGGAAACCATGAAGTCTTATGAGGAACGACTGAGGGAGTTGGGTATGTTTAGCCTGGAGAAGAGAAGGTTAAGAGGTGATATGATAGCCCTGTTTAAATATTTGAAGGGATGCCATATTGAGGATGGAGCAAACTTGTTTTCTGTTGCTCCAGAGAATAGGATCCAATGGAGCAATGAATGAAAGCTCCAAGAAAAGAGATTCCAGCTCAACATTAGGAGGAACTTCCTAACAGTAAGGGCTGTCCAACAGTGGAATATGTTTCCTTGGAGTTAGTGGAGTCTCCTTCCTTGGAGGTCTTTAGATAGAGGCTGGATGGCCATCTCTTAGGGCTGCTTTGATGGAGAGTTCCTGTATGGCAGAAGGGGGTTGGGCTGGATTAGGACCCTTTTTGGGGTCTCTTCCAACTCTATGATTCTATGGTAGGGACATAAATTTGCCCTGCGGCATTCGGGGTGAGGGATCCAGTTCTCCAGTGCCAGTTGGTGGCTTCCATCTCAGTTTTGTGGTGAATATTGTCTAAATGTTAGTTTGGACTTTAAAACTTGATTTAACTTTGAGGAACAGATACACAAATTGCTGCCCTCTTTCCCCAAAATGAAGAGCTCCTTTAAAATGTGGGTGAAAACCCAGAGCAGATCCCTCCCCTGTCAGTAGCTCCCAATGCCTCTCTGCAAAGCTGCAAAGAAGGGTAAAGCCCCAATGTTTTTCCCTTGGGATCAAAATGAAGCCAGAGGGAAGGCATAATGGCAAGGGACACAGATGCTGCCAGCCAGGTGACCTGCGATGCTGTTGCAGTCCTCACTCACCCAGGAAAGCGTGGAGGAGAGCAGAAGCATCATCACCATCATTGTTATGTTGTTGCTGAGTTGTATAGTGCCATCAATTTACAAGGTGCTTCGCAGCTACAATAGCCAGAAACACTGAGTCCTGCCAGAGGTGTACAGTCTGAAGTGTGTGCATACACATGCACACAAAGGAAAGGAATGATAAAATAAAACCACACAATGCAGTTATAAAACAAATTATCTAGGCAGGATACAAAAAGAGCCCAATGTATTATAAAAGAGACTAACCCATACATGTAATCAAATATACAGGATTATAAAACAGCATAAAACTAATGCTTTTGGAAGCAAGGAAGTTTTAAATTCAGGTTTTAAAATAGGGAGGGAAGGAACAGCGGGTGGATTTTGGTTCTGGAAAGGCAAAAGGGGACTTTGCAAATGAGGTGGCTGTTTCCAGTCTTTTGGGAGAAGGAATTGTCTCATCTGCCTTTGCTTTGGAGTGCTGAGATTTGCCAGAGAGAGAAGCAGCATCTGGACATGGGGAGAGATCAAGAGATACCTTTTTCAGTGTCCACACAAACACACACACACTCCTCATTGTGCCACCTTCAGAGGCTGAAATAGCAAAGGGCCTGAGGAAACCCTGATTAGGCCTAACTAACCAAACCTGTTGGGTCCAAACACCTCTGTTTAAATTGTGCATTTTTGATGTTGCTGGCTTGCTTTCTCACTTTCTTTCTTTCTAAGTGTAGAACCCCACTGTTTTTGCAATTCTGATGAAGAGAAATGACATCCAACCCTGTACAACAACAATTTCCATTTGGAACCAACACATTCAGACTCATGACCAGGGAGGAATTAAGATGAGGAGGGCCTTTGGGAGAAGCTGGCATTTCCAGCAAATGGGTTTTGCCTGGAAGTGTTGATTTGCTGCAAGCCCACCTCCGGGTTCCCTGTCAGCCCTGAGGCCCCTCTTGAAACCTTCCCTGCTTCATTAAAGGCAAGGCTGGAGAGGGTTTTGGGGGGAAGGGAGGTGATCTCTAGGCAGAAGGTCCTCTGGACACTGATGTGAGCCATGATGAGCACCTTCTGATGGCCTCCCATCAGGACCTGCCTCTGTTCCTCCTTTCAGTATGAACTGGAGACAAACAGAGCATCTATACTGAAGGGAAAATCCAGTTTACCTTGGGTCACCCCAATCTGCAAAGAACATGAGCTTCTCTACACACGCCGTGGCAAGTTTGGGAGAACTGCCCATTCAGTTTTCCCTTTTGAACACACACCGGTCTGATAAATCGCCACACAACTGCGGCCACTCCAGGGTTTTTCCCCTCCACCCTCAATGCGGGTCAATGTGCGTCTTTCTTGAACTCGTGCTCCTGGTCTCACACCAACATTGCGATGGAGTGAAGCTCATACACACAAGTGAATATCTGGATTTTCCACTGAAAACCAGGATAAATCCTCCCTTCTTTCTGCCTCCAGACTAAAACTCTGAGGTGATGAAAAGACCCAAATTTGACCCAAATCATCCCATAACATCATTTGGCCAGTTTGCAGTGAAAACTAAGTGAAACTGTTTTATTTTGCCTGTGTAGATATGCCCAGATACCCACCTGCTTCGCCCCATGGTTGGTCTAGTGCAGTGGTCCCCAAACAGTGACCTTTAAGAGGTTTTGGACTTCAGCTCCCAGAAGCCTTGGCCATTTTGGCCAATAGTCTGGGATTCTGGGAGCTGAGGTCCAAAATCCCTTTAAGAGAGCCCAGTTTGGGGACCATTGGTCTAGTGGGAGGCAAACAGCAACTTTCTCTCTGGGATTTTTAGCATTTATACCGTTTGGGTCCAGGTTATTAGAAGGACCATATTCAGATTAAGGGTCTGGAAACCATGAAGCCTTATGAGGAGCGACTTGGGGAGCTGGGTATGTTTAGCTTGGAGAAGAGAAGGTTAAGAGGTGACACGACAGCCATGTTTAAATCCTGAAGGGGTGTCACATTGAGGAGGGAGCAAGCTTGTTTTCTGCTGCTCCAGAGACTAGGACTCAGTGCAGCAATGGATGGAAGCTGTAGGAAAAGAGATTCCAGCTCAACATTAGGAGGAACGTCCTGACACTAAGAGATGTTCTACAGTGGAACACATTCCCTTGGAGAATAGTGGGGTTTCCTTTTTGGAGACTGTTTTTAAGCAGAGGCTGGATGGCCATTTGTTGGGGATGCTTTGATTGTGAGTTCCTGCATGGCAGAAGGGGGTTGGGTTGGATGGCCCTTGGGGTCTCTTCCAACTCTGGGATTCCCATATGAACCTGCCTGTGTTTTGAGGCCTACCGAGGAGGGCCTTCTTCTCTCTGTCCCACCACTTTCTCAGATGCATCTGCTGGGGACCCAGGAGACAGGGGCTTCTCGGTGGCTGCTTCCTGGGTCTGGAATTCCCTTCCAGAGCGGTCAGACCCACACTCCCCTTGCTCTCTTTCTGCTGGCAGGTGAAGACGTTTTCGTTTGATTCAGCCTTGGAGAATTGGCTGTATAATGTGCTGGATTTTCATTCTGTTTCTTGCTTTTAATGGCTGATGTTTTTAATAGGTTTAATTGTTTTGATAGTTCAGTCACATTTTGAACTTTTGCATGTTGTGAATTTGCAGCAATATTTTTCATTTTAACTATTGTACGTTGCCTAAGGAATAAGGCGGGGTATACATAAATGTCGTTGTCGCCATGTTTTCAGAGGTGTGACCTCTTTAAATTGTAGTCATAGAATCGCAGAGTTAGAAGGGAATGGTGCTGGAAAACCTCCAACCGAGGAGAATCCATTGCCTTCCAAGGCAGTCTGTTCCGTTGTCGAAATAACTCTGGCCATCAGGGAAACCTTTAGTTCTAAGAGTTTAGTTGGAATATCTTTCCTTCTAATTTAAAAGCATTGGTTCATGGTCTAGTCTATGAAGCAGCAGAAAACAAACCGGCTCCAACTTCTCTGTGACAATCTTTCGGATATTTAAAGATAGCTTTCTCATCTATCATCTCTCAATCTTCTCTTCTCCACCCTCAAGATACCCTGCTCCCCAAGCCGTTCCTCACTTAGGGTTGCCTTCCAAACCCTTTACCGTCTTGGTCACCTATCTCTGGACACCTTCCAGCTTGTCTGGAATTGTGGTGCCCAGAACTGGACACAGGATTATTCCAGGAGAGGCCTGATCAGAGCAGCGCATAGTGGTTCAAGGACCAGGACACCCGACTTAGCCTCAAGTCTAAACCATGAGGCAGAATAAAGTATGGGTCTGTTCTATGACATATTTTCATTTGGACAAGACTGAGTCTTTGATAAGTCATTAATTCTGTCCATCAGGAATCATTGATAGGCTCTCTAGAACGAATTCCATGAGACAAGACTGAAAGTCTAGAGAAGTGGCTCCGTTACAGTTGTTAATAGCAGACAACAAAACATCTGCCACAAAATGAAGTGAGCCGCGCAATGACTCGAGCGCTCCTGGCGGAAACATCAGCGCTTATCCGACAAGAAACTCCTTTCGAATTCCTATGGAGTGGCAATGGGTGCAGCTAAGAACTTGTTCTGTGCTGCACGTATTGCGTCTGCAAAGTCCCGTCCAGCAGCCCCCCGCCCCGAACCCTATACTAGAACCAACTAAAGCCTGGTGTGACGACTTTAACAACTTCTTTGCAGATAAAATCTCTTGGATAAGGGCTGATCTTGACACCGGCATTATAACAGAAACGATACAAGAGATATCCAGCACTTCCATGGACTGTGTTAAACTGGATCACTTTGAGTCTGTAAATACCGATGAAGTGGACAAGCTGCTTGGAAGTGATAGGAAGACAACATGCCCTCTCGATCCATGCCCCTCTTGGTTGACCGCCCGGGGAGGAGATGCAGTAATTACATTATTACAACTTATAATAAACGCATCCTTCAGGGAGGGTAAATTTCCATCTGAATTGAAGTTAGCAATGGTTAAACCGCTGTTGAAAAAACCCTCCCTAGGCCCACTGGTGAGAAACAACTATAGACCGGTCTCCCATTTACCATTTCTAGGCAAGGTAATCGAGAGAGCGGTCGCCTTCCAACTCCAAGCAGTCTTGGATGAAACCGATTATCTGGACCCATTTCAAACCAGCTTCAGAGCAGGATACGGAGTTGAGTCTGCCATGGTCACCTTAGTCAATGATCTCCGTCTGGACATCAACTGGGGAAGTGTGACCTTGTTGGTGCTCTTGGACATCTCAGCAGCTTTCGATACCATTGACCACAGTATCCTTCTGGAACGGCTGAGGGGGTTAGGTATCAGGGGCATTGTGTTGCAGTGGTTCAGATTCTACCTCTCAGGCATATTCCAGATGTTGAAGCTGGGAGACAATTGCTCCTCTAAGAGCGAGCTGACATCTGGCATCCCCCAAGGCGCCATTCTGTCTCCTATGCTGTTTAACATTTACATGAAGCCGCTGGGAGAGATCATCCAGAGACATGGGGCGCGGTGTTATCAATACGCTGATGACACCCAAATATGCTTCTCTGTGTCTCCAACTGATGCAGTGACCAAGGATGGCGTCTCTCCTCTGAATGCCTGCCTGGAGTTGGTAATGGGCTGGATGAGGGAAAACAGACTCAGCCTGAATCCAGAGAAAACGGAAGTACTGGTGATAGGTCCCTCGTGTCTAAGGAAGGAAATTTGCCAACCTGTCCTGGACGGGGTCACACTTCCCATGAAGGACAAAGTTCGCAGTCTAGGAGTACTGGACTCATCCCTGCAATTGACATCTCAAGTAGATGCGACGGCCAGAAGTGCTTGCTATCAACTGCCAACTGTGACCCTACCTAGACCGAGCGGATCTTGAAACTGTGGTACATGCTCTGGTAATCTCTCGCTTAGATTTCTGTAATGCACTCTACATGGGGCTATCCTTGTACCAAGTTTGGAAGCTTCAGTTAGTACAAAATATGGCAGCCAGATTGGTCACCAGTTCGTCTAGGTTTGACCATATAACACCTATTTTGAAAGATCTTCATTGGCTTCCCATTCGCTTCCGGGCGCAATACAAGGTGTTGGTTATTACCTTTAAAGCCCTATATGGCTCGGGTCCAAGTTACTTATGGGACCGCTTCTCCCTACATAATCCGCCCCACACCCTCAGAACATCAGGAAAGAACTTAATGGAAACAACGTCTACTCACTATGTGTCAACCTTGCAAAGGGGCTCCGAGATTTTGTGGAACAGCCTCCCAGAGGAGGTTCGCTTGATGACCTCCCTGGAGCCACTCAGAAAGGCAGTGGACACAGAACTCTTCCGTCGAGCAAACCCCTCCCTCCCCCCGATATGACATGGCCAAGAATCTTCTGCCGCCTTATGTCTGTTGAATTTATTAATTGTTTAACTGTTGAGGCTTTTAATGAATTAATGGTTTTAATGGTTTACATGTGTATGGATTGGATTGTGTATTTTGTACAATTTCAAGTAGTCTGTAACCCCGCTTCGATCCATTGGGAGAGGCGGGGAAACATAAATAAATAAATTATTATTATTATTATTATTCTGTTAGCCAGAATCTCTTGCACTGTACTGTAATTTGAATCAATTGATTCCAGTCCAGGAGCAGCACAAACAAACAAAAATCTCAAGCTTGCTCCACTTTCCAGATGATGACAGTACTCCAGATGTTTGAAGATGGCTGTATTATTATCTGAGCTGTTCTCTTCTCCAGGCTCAAGGTCCCTCTTAAACCTTTGTTTTGAATTGAGTTTGGCTTCCACCCTCCGTCCATCTGATCTCCCTGCTCTGGACACATTCTTGTCGCTGTCCTTCTTCAACTGTGGTTCTTCAGAACTGGATCTTGTACTCCAAGGGAGGTCCAGTCACAGCAAAATTCAGTGGCACTATGACTCCCTTTGACCTAGGTACTAAAGTCTGGTTGAAGTGTTATGCTTGTCCTTTACGATGTCCTCTCGGTTCTCTTCAATTATGCTGCTGTCAAGCCAGGTATCACCCGACCTGCTTCATTTCATTCCTTCTGCCCAGATATATGACTTGTGTTTGTCCCTATTGAAATTCAGTTTTATTACTTTTGGCCCACTTCTCCAATCTGTTAAAGTCATCTTGAATCCTGATTCTGTCTTCTGAGATATTAGCTACCTCTCCCCAATTGGTATGATTTGCAAATCTGCTGTGTCTTGTATCACTTCACCCAAATCATGAGCGACATTTGGCCCAGGACAGAATCCAGAGGAGTCCCACTTGTCACTTCTCTCTGAGATGATGACGCTTTTCTTGTTTCTGCTTTATTCCGTTTAACATGTCTTGCGAGTTGAAGCAGAAGACCATCTGTGCCCATTCCTGGGAGCGTCTGGCCTGACTTGCTTGCGTCTTGTCTGGATGACCACAGTGCTCTCTGTCTGGGGCTGCCTTTGAAACGTTCTCCGAAATTGATCCAAAGAGCTGAGATGTTCCCGAGGGGAGCTCTCCTGCTCCCTGCCAAGTGGAGCAGGACCTTCTTTGCTGTGGGACCCATGTATTGTTATCCCGCCTTTCTCCCAAAGTGGGGCCCAAGGCGGCTAACAACAGCCAGTTGGTGCTGATTGTTGGGAAATGTAGTTCTTTCTTGAGGATCGTTAGAAACTCAGAAAGTAAGCAAGATTTGTTTAATCTCACTAGCAGAGCTTACTCAGCAGAAAAATGATGATGGGGCAAGCAGGAATAAATTAAGTTTCTCCGGTCCTGCTCTAGAGTGGCCGAACGTCTTTGGAGAAAGTCCAAAGAGTGGGCTGATTTTATCCATTTCAAATTTGTTCTTTCTTCCTTCTCACGCGCCCTCTCTATGGCAAAACAGAATTACTACAAATCACTGATCTCCGCCAATGAGAGGCTCCCGCAGCGTTTGTTCTCCACCTTCAACACGTTGCTTAAACCACCCTCTCCTCCTTTCTCTTCATCATTCTCTCCTAATGACTTTGCTAATTATTTTGTCTCTAAGATCACCACCATTCGCTCGGAGATAGTCCCCTCGATTCTTCTTTTGCTCTTACTCTTCTATCTCCCTCCCCTAACAAATTTTCTGTCTTTCCTCCTGCCTCTTTGGATGAACTCTCTTCACTCCTGAACTCTTCCAAACCTGCAACTTGTTCTCTTGACCCAATTCCTACTCGTCTTCTAATCTCTATAGCTCCCTCCTTTCTGCCCTCGCTTCTCCATATCTTCAATCTCTCTCTCTCTACAGGCTCCTTCCCCTCGGACTTCAAACATGCTCTCATTTCCCCAATTCTGAAAAAACCTTCTCTTGACCCCTCCTCTTTGTCTAGCTATCGTCCGATTTCTCTTCTCCCCTTTCTTTCTAAGGTCTTGGAACGGGTTGTCTATTCGCGCTGTCTTGAGTTTCTTGAAGCCAATTCCATCCTTGATCCCTTTCAGTCTGGTTTCCGCCCAAGGCATTCTACAGAGACAGCTCTCACTAAGATCTCGAATGACCTTTTACAGGCCAAGGCTAATGGCCTTTACTCTGTTCTCATTCTTCTCGATCTGTCTGCAGCCTTTGACACTGTTGATCACTGTCTCCTAATTGACATACTCTCTGACCTTGGGTTCTCAGACTCTGTTCTCGACTGGTTTAGATCTTACTTGTCTGGCAGATCTTTTGCAGTAGTTGCAGGGGATCACACTTCTTCTCCTGTTCCCTTATCTGTTGGAGTTCCCCAGGGCTCTGTTCTGGGTCCCCTTCTGTTTTCTCTCTACACACTGTCCTTAGGAAAACTCATCAGCTCTTTTGGTTTTTCCTACCATCTCTATGCCGATGACACCCAGCTGTATCTTTCTGCCCCTGACTTTTCGCCAAGGCTTGAACAGCAAGTCTCATCTTGCCTTACAGCTGTCTCGCAGTGGATGCGCCATCGGCGTTTGAAGCTCAACATGTCCAAGACGGAGCTTCTTGTCTTTCCTCCTAAGCCCAACCTTCAACACTCCTTTTCTGTCTCTGTGGACAACATTTCCATTCAACCAGTCCAGCAAGCCCGCAGTCTTGGTTTTATCTTTGACTCTTCTCTGTCGTGTATCCCTCAGATCCAGACCACAGCCAAGGCTTGTAGATTCTTTTTGTACAACATTGCCAAAATCCGACCATATCTCTCCGCCTCTACTGCCAAGATCCTGGTCCATGCCCTAGTGATCTCACGACTTGATTACTGTAATGTCCTCCTGGCTGGGCTTCCTCTTTCTCACCTCCGTCCTTTAATCTCTGTCCAGCATTCAGCTGCACGCATTATCACTTCCACCCACCGCTCTGACCACATTTCTCCTGTGTTGGCATCCCTTCACTGGCTCCCTCTCCCTTTCCGCATTCAGTATAAGCTCCTGCTGTCGACATTCAAAGCCCTCCATGGACTGGCCCCTCCTTACTTATCAGACCTTCTTTCTCTTCACCTTCCCACCAGGGCCCTCCGTTCTGGTAGTCAAGGGTTCCTGTCTCAGCCCAGGATTTCCTCTGCCCCATCCCGGATTCGCCCCTTTTCACTTGCTGCCCCTCACTCCTGGAACCTTCTTCCTCCACAAGCAAGAGCCATCACTTCTTTAACCAGCTTCAAAACGGAGCTGAAAACCATCCTATTCAGAGAAGCTTTCCCAGGCATCGCATAATTGTTGCTTACTATCTGATGTTCTGTTGTTGGCTGTTTATCGATCCATTTCCTGTATTCCTATGTACTGTATATGTATTATCCTACTTGTGATTATGTATTTTCTCTGGATAATGATTAACCATCCATTATGAAGCCAAGCCCTCCCTCCAGTCCATCTGCCTTGGTCCAGGCCTTGGAGGTTGAGAGGAACTGCTGGACCTCTTACCCTTTCCCTCCACCACTCCCTTCTCCTTCTGTGTCATGTCTTTTTAGATTGTAAGCCTGAGGGCAGGGAACCGTCTAACTAAAAAGATTGCATGTACAGCGCTGTGTAAATTTACAGCGCTTCATAAATAAAGGTTAATAATAATAATAATAATTTATCTAACTCACTCCTCTCCCAGCCACGTCTCCCCAATAAAACACACACTCACTTGGTTAAAAGTGAAAAAGAAAATAAGTTTACTTACAAAATTATGTGTATGAAGAGATACACAGGTCTAGCTTCATGTTGCAAGAAAAAATGAGGTAGAAAAGGTAGTCTGCATGCATCTTAAGAGAGATGCGCTCTCTGCCTCTTTTCAGCTCCAGGCATAGGCATGCAGATTAGTTTGCAAGCAAGTTTAGTAATGGAGTCTCATCTCTGCTGCTTCTTCACCCCAAGAACAAAGGTAATTAGGTGTCCTCATGGTAAACAGGAAACGAGGAGGGGAAGTGAGGAGGGGGGTTGTTAGTAAGCAATACAACTACCATTGACATGCATTACTAGAAAGTCTTAACGTGCAAACCATTGAGATGTATTGCTAGAAAGTTGCTACATCCCAAGACTGATGGGGGCCTCATTTTGGCACCAAGTTAAAACATGGCTTTTTACAAAAGCCTTTGGGGCTGCATCCAAATCTGTACACATGCATGCGCTTAGACTGTTTAATGTTCACGTTTTCAATGGCTGAATTGTTTAAAATGTTTTTAGAATGGTCAGAGTTATTTTTATTGCAATAAGTT
Source organism: Sceloporus undulatus (assembly GCF_019175285.1). Classification (NCBI taxonomy): domain Eukaryota; kingdom Metazoa; phylum Chordata; class Lepidosauria; order Squamata; family Phrynosomatidae; genus Sceloporus; species Sceloporus undulatus. The sequence continues at coordinate 1,141,761 of NC_056526.1, read as the reverse complement.
ATTATTGAAATTGTAAATGGTTTTAAGCCACTCAGTGATCTTACGATATGCAGCAAAATATAAATATTTTAAATACAAGTAAACTGCCCTCCCCCAAATTGTGGATCCCACCACGATTTTAGCTGAAGTGTGCAGCTGGAGAAGGATTTGTGGCTAAAGCTGGAGTCGGGAATGCATGAGTTATCGAACATTTAGTAAGAATCGGGTGCAAAGCGGCCCAATCCATCCCTTGTAGATTAATGTTTTGGGGATTTCAGATTTCTCTGAATTTCACAACACTGTTCTTAGTTCCAAAAAGGGGAAGAAATGAAACCAAAATGTATATTTTAGGCTTAAATAATCTAGAAATGCATTGTTGTTGTTGTTGTTGTTGTTGTTGTTGTTGTGTGCCTTCAAGTTGTTTCTGACTTGGCAAGATTTGCCTTCCTCCATGGTTGCAAGTTCACCCAGAGGGTTTCCATGGCTGAGCAGTGATTCGAACCCTGGTCTCCAGAGTCCTAGTCCAACACCCAAACCACACTTTTTTTATTCCATACTTCGCAATAAAATACTTTCATACATCTAGTTTCTGAGAAAATGTGTTGTTAAAAAACTTACTTAAATGCATAAATCTTACTAATGCTGAAGCAGAGTAGAACAAACCTATGAATGAGCAGATGAGAATTTGGAAATGCAGAATACCATCAGTTAAATTAATGGAAAACAAACATTAAGGTGTTATTAATTGCTTGAAATGGATATTTCGTGTTCAGTCTGAAAGTTGAATAAAGTAGAAATAAAATAGAAGATATTAAAAACGTGTAATTACTGGAATAGAAGAAGTTGTAGCATTGGACTGAGATGGGGATGTATTCCAGCATTTCTTTTTATAGACTGCAAAATTGACTGAATTATAGGGACAGTTATTTGGCATGTTTTGGTATATTGTTGTACATTATTTGCTGTGTGTGTGTGTGTGTGTGTGTGTGTGTTCTATAGCATTAAATTCCAAGGATTTAAGGGGAAGAAAAACAGAATAGGTGGCACAGTTTCCTGGGAACAAGCATCACTGAAAGTGGGTGGCTTACTTTGAGTAAATGCTACCTATCTGCTTGAAGATGTGGGTGCCTGGCTTGATCCTGGCTCAGTCCAACCTACACCTTTTGGCAGCTTTGGGAGCAAGCCCCAATGTTTCCAGGCATCTCAGGACCGGTGCGCTGCTCCCTTTCAGAGCCTTGAACCTTCCTAACTAGGCCTGCAAATGCAGAGACCAGGAGGGTGCTCAGTCCCACTAAGGTGCCACCAATGAGAGTGCCAGCAGTGCTCTTTTGGGTGGCAGCCTTGAGCAGAAAAGCATCGTCCGAGGGGACAGGTAGGTTGGGAATCGGCCTTTCCCCAGCAGCATGCAAGGAGCAAGAGATTTGTCTTCTGAAGAAGGAACCGGACTCATTGTGACCCTCATATGGTCACTGTCAAAATATGGGAAGCACTTTGAAGAACTTTGTGACTTGGTGAGGTTTCAGACTAAGGCACGGGTGGGTCAGTTATAGCCCATGGGCCACAGGAAGTCCATGGACTCCATTTTTGTGCCACAAGTGTCCAAACCCTTCCCTACTCTCCCCAAAATTAAAATCACTGTTGGTACAAATTTTTGCTATCAAGCCATGGAGAAATCGCCACAAACCTATAAAAGCATCCCAACCTCAACAAGACAAGCGCCTCACAACTCGATGGTGTTTCAAAAATACTTTTGCAGTCCTTCTCAAAATGGCAACAAGGAAGTGATATACTGAGAAGGACTACAGAGAAAGTGAAGGTGTTTGCATGTGTAGTGAGCCTTGGCACCCACATGGTTACCCACCTGCACTTAGAGGCATGACATCCATGTACCTTGCACAGAAGAACATCCTTGCCTGGTTCTCATGGAGAGGGTGGGAATTGGCAGCTCCCTGACCTGCCAAGTGTGCCACCAGCTTCAGTTTGGGCTGGTGGATGCCTCTTTTTCTTCCTCTTCCTCACTGCTCCTTCTTTTCCTTCTCAGGTGAACGGTGTGAATGTGGTCAAGGTGGGCCACAAGCAAGTGGTGTCACTCATCCGCCAGGGAGGGAACCACCTGGTGATGAAAGTGGTCTCTGTCAGTCGCAAGCCAGAGTCAGAGGACGTTGTTCGGAAAAAAGGTGAGTTCAGAGCGGCTCCCATAGAATCAACCTCTGCGCATGCGGTCCCTCTGCCCCAGTGGGGCCGTCCAGCTCTCAGGTCTCCCTGCCCAAACAACCCAGAATGGCTTGCATCTCCTTCTCACTCTCTGGGGATGGCTCTCATTTTTTTCTGCCCGGCTCCTGTTCTCCAGGCCCAGTGTGTTTTTATGGTGTTGCACAATGTTTTTCCCAATAAATAAGTCTGGACACTGTGAGCTGACCCTGTCAAACAGTGTATTATCCAACATGGAGATATATGCCCATGTGCCTCTGCTACCAGGAGTGACCGGAGGGATCCAAGGTTGTGTCTGATCAGACTTGCCAAGAGAGTGGAGGCCTGCAGCCATCCAGGTGGGATTATGCAGAAGAGAAGGTCCGTGGCTCTGCCTGAGATGCAATGGACCCATTTCAGCCTGTGGGGGTGTCCCTTGAGAACATAACCCACCACCACCTCTCAGAGACAGAGAACCTGTGCTCTGGAGCAAGAAAGCTATTCCAGATTAAAGGATCCACATGTTTGCCAGCCTTTCTGGACAACTGCCATGCCAGAGTTCACACAGGAGATGCAGAGGCATGCGCAGAGTGCTGCAGCCCAAGACCGGATGGCATGGACCGGACGGCTGTGGTGCTGGGGGAGGCAGCAAAGTGCCGGACAGAGTTCCTGCCGCATAAGGTGCTGCTGCGCTACAACCAGGATCAGTGCCCTGTTCCAAACAACAGAAAGTGGCAGGAGAGGTAAGTTTATAGTAGGGAGAAGCAGTCATGGTTGAGTCACAACCATCCAGGTCTGAAACACATAGTCCAGGAAGTTTAACAAGGTGGATGGTCACACCTTTCCAGAACCCAGCAGTCATGATAACTGAAACCACAAGAGAAAGACAAAGAGATGTAGAGAGGTCAAGAATCCAAATGAATCCACAGACAAGAATTGCACCAAAGCAAACGAGAATGAAGTATTGTGAACAAAGACTCCAGCAGCTCATGGTCTAGTCTATGAAGCAGCAGAAAACAAACCGGCTCCAACTTCTCTGTGACAATCTTTCAGATATTTAAAGATAGCTTTCTCATCTATCATCTCTCAATCTTCTCTTCTCCACCCTCAAGATACCCTGCTCCCCAAGCCGTTCCTCACTTAGGGTTGCCTTCCAAACCCTTTACCGTCTTGGTCACCTATCTCTGGACACCTTCCAGCTTGTCTGGAATTGTGGTGCCCAGAACTGGACACAGGATTATTCCAGGAGAGGCCTGATCAGAGCAGCGCATAGTGGTTCAAGGACCAGGACACCCGACTTAGCCTCAAGTCTAAACCATGAGGCAGAATAAAGTGTGGGTCTGTTCTATGACATATTTTCATTTGGACAAGACTGAGTCTTTGATTATGCAGGAGAGAAGGTCCATGGCTCTGCCTGAGATGCGATGGACCCAGCAGCTCTTGTGTAATTTATAGCTGCTTGACCACAGGACACCAGGTGCTGGATTGATCTGTGTTTCTTATATAAGAAGCATTGGCTCTTTCGCTGCTGTTCCTTGTTGTGACTATGTTCCACAAATGGCAGGGGCATTTGTTCCTTGCCCCTCAGCTTCAGCCAAGGTGGAAGCCCACCCTGAAGAAATTCCTCATCAGCTCTTTTGGCCATTAACTACACAGGTTCTTGGAGGGGGAGCTGGAGGCCTTTCTGCATCTAACTCCAACAGGGATTCCCAAACTGGGGTGCCTGCAGCCCATGGGGTGCGAGGTGGGATTTCAGGGGATGTGACAAAGAGTGGCGTGTGTCCCTGTGTGATAAGTCACAAGTCATCACTCGTTTTTCCTGAGTAAATTAGAATCTACTTGTTCAGTTTAATGAGTTATAAGCTCATTTTATAAAGTTCAATTTGTTCACCGGAAGCTTTGTATGTGGTTCAAAAATTATAAATTAGACCTCTTTGTCTTCAAATGTGATAATATTTTTGTAGGGGGTGCAAACATTAATCAAACATTTCCTAAGGCTGTAAGGCACAGAAAAGTTTGGGAACCCTTGCTCTGTGGGTGAGTTATGACAGTTGGGGGCTCAGAGCACTGGGGGTGGGGGTGTCACCAAAGCAATGCCAGGTCAATACTTGTGAAGCCCCACATTTGAAGGTAATGCCAGTGTCTTCTGGTAAATGAGTAATGATCAGGACTACCAAGACCGTTATCTGCTAGTCCCCAGGGTTGGTGGCCACAGCAGGAGATGCTGTTCTTGCAAAAGCTGTGAGTTGTCCCTGAATGATGATCTGTTCATCTGGAGTCCAGTGCAGGAAGACACCACCCCAATGTACGGCCATCCAGCCTCTCCTTGAAAACAGCCTCCAAAGAAGGAGATTCCATCACATTCAGAGGCAGCTGCATCTTCCACTGTCAAACAGCTCTTATCGTCATGAAGTTCTTCCTGAGGTTTAGGTGGAATCTCTTTTCCTGTAGCTTGAATCCACTACTCCATGTCCTGTTCTCTGCAGCAGCAGAAAACAAGCTTTGCCGAAGCCAAAGGGTGCTCAACAATTTTCATCCTGGAGAGAAGTGACCAGTGGGGTCCCACAGGGCTCTGTCCTGGGCCCAGTGCTATTCAACATCTTTATCAATGACCTGGATGACAGAATTGGAAGCATACTTATCAAATTTGCAGATGATACTCTGTCCTGGGCCCAGTACTGTTCAACATCTTTATCAATGACTTGGAGGAAAAAATTGGGGGAATACTTATCAAATTTGCAGATGACACTAAAGTAGGAGGAATAGCTAATACTCCAGAGGACAGGATCAAAATTCAAAATGACCTGAATAGACTAGAAAGCTGGGCCAGAGCTAACAGAATGAACTTCAACAGGGAGAAATGTAAGGTACTGCACTTAGGGCGAAAAAATGAAATGCACAGATATAGGATTATGGGGGACACCTGGCTAAAGGAGACAACATGTGAAAGGGATCTAGGAGTCCAAGTAGACCACAAGTTGAACATGAGTCAACAGTGTGATGCGGCAGCTAACAAGGCCAATGCGATTTTAGGCTGCATCAATAGAAGTATTGTATCTAGATCCAGGGAAGTAATAGTGCCACTATATTCTGCTCTGGTCAGGCCCCACCTGGAATATTGTGTCCAGTTCTGGGCGCCACAATTCAAAAAGGACATTGAGAAACTGGAGCCATGTGTCCAAAGGAGGGCGACAAAAATGGTAAAGGGTCTGGAAACCTTGCCCTATGAGGAACGACTTAGGGAACTGCTGGGGATGTTTAGCCTGGAGAAAAGAAGGTTAAGAGGTGATATGATAGCCCTATTTAAATACTTGAAGGGATGTCATATTGAGGAGGGAGCAAACTTGTTTTCTGCTGCTCCAGAGACTAGGACCCGGAGCAATGGATGCAAGCTCCAGGAAAAGAGATTCCAGCTCAACATTAGGAGGAATTTCCTGACAGTAAGGGCTGTTCGACAGTGGAACAAACTTCCTCGGAGTGTAGTGGAGTCTCCCTCCTTGGAGGTCTTCAAACAGAGGCTGGATGGCCATATGTCAGGGATGCTTTGATCTGGATTTCCTGCATGGCAGGGGGTTGGACTGGATGGCCCTTGCGGTCTCTTCCAACTCTATGATTCTATGATTCTATACCAAATTAGGAGGAATAGCTAATACCCCAGAGGACAGGATCAAGATTCAAAATGACCTGAATAGACTAGAAAGCTGGGCCAAAGCTAACAAAATGAAATTCAACACAGAGAAGTGTAAGGTACTGCACTTAGGGAGGAAAAACGAAAAGCATAGATATAGGATCATGGGGGACACTTAGCTGAATGAGAGACTTCTACGTCTGAAAGGGATCTAGGAGTCCAAGTAGACCACAAGTTGAAGATGAGTCAACAATGCGATGTGGCAGCTAACAAGGCCAATGCGATTTTAGGCTGCATCAATAGAAGTATAATGTCTAGATCAAGGGAAGTAATAGTGCCACTGTATTCTGCTCTGGTCAGGCCCCACCTAGAATATTGTGTCCAGTTCTGGGCACCACAATTCAAAAAGGACATTGAGAAACTGGAGCGTGTCCAAAGGAGGGCGACTAAAATGGTGAAGGGTCTGGAAACCATGAAGCCCTATGAGGAACGACTGAGAGAGCTGGGAATGTTTAGCCTGGAGAAAAGAAGGTTAAGAGGTGATATGATAGCCCTGTTTAAATATTTGAAGGGATGTCATATTGAGGAGGGAGCAAACTTGTTTTCTGTAGCTCCAGAGAACAGGACCCGGAACAATGGATGCAAGCTGCAGGAAAAGAGATTCCACCTCAACATTAGGAGGAACTTCCTGAGAGTCAGGGCTGTTCAACAGTGGAACACACTTCTTCCTCAGAGGGTGATAGAGTCTCCTTCCTTGGAGGTCTTCAAGCAGAGGCTGGATGGACATCTGTCGGGGATGCTTTGATTTGGATTTCCTGCATGGCAGAAGAAGGGAGTTGGACTGGATGGCCCTAGTGGTCTCTTCCAACTGTACAATTCTATGATTCTATCTTCAATATGAGACCCTTTTAAATATTTAAACACAGCTGCCTTTCTTGCAAATTGCTTTCAGCAGTGTTGAAGGTCTGGTGGTCTGCCCAGCTGGGGCCTTGAGTGCCTCCAGCGGACCTTCTCTTCCCGGGGAGCAGATGGCAGTCCAGACAGAGTCCTGGAAATCTTCCTGGTTTCCATCTTGTCTTGCACAGCACAGAGTTCTCTGGTTCCCACATGAAACACAGGCTGTTCTGACTCCCCGGAAGCCGCACCACCCTCAGAAGTGCCAATCCCCTGGCTGTACCAACAGCCCTTGGAAAGCAGACCTTCCGTAACTCATGAAATCTTGCCCAGTGGTCCTGGGAGTTGAGGAGATCCTGGGTTCAGGTCCACATGGGGCCTAGGAGGGGGAGACCATTTGGCTGCGGAGGGTGTAGGGTGAGAATCAGGACTAGAAAACAACATCCCAGGTAATCCTGGATTAACATTTCATGTACAGGTATTCATTTATTCAATTTATATCCTGTTGCCACAGGACCCAGTGTGGCCAACAAAAAATCAAAACCTATTGATACAAACATTTAAAAATGGTTTATTAATAACACAAAACAGTTTTTAAAATCATTAAATCATGTTTTTAACAAGGGTGAAAGCATAGCACACCCCATTGAAAGACCCTTCTGCCAGAGTAAGAGAAGAGTTTTGCCTGCCACTGGGAAGAGAGCAAAGAGGGGGCCGTCCAGTTCTTTAGCTGTTTTTCTTTGCTTCATCCTTTAAATATTTTCTTACATGCCTCTAAGTTTTACTCTCAACTTATCCGTGGCTCATATCAAAATCCACAATTTTTGACCCAAACTTTCCCTCGATTTGTACATGAGGTTGACGTAGAGTCGAGTATATCTGGTATTTCCAACACTAAGCCAGCAGAGTGGCCATAGAAAGGAAACCAGCAGGGATCCAAGGTGGTGGGAGTGGGCCAAGGGCTGGCGGCAGGTTGCCCCAAAGTGGCTTCTCAGTGCAACTGGTCAGGGGAGGGTGCATTAACTAGGTTTCATTTCCCCACCGGCTCCCTTCTGAGCATCCGGCATTTAGAAAAGCCATCCTCAGCCCTCCCAGAAACCCCTTGGACAGCATTTCTTTCTTTAAAATAATTCAAATGTCATTTCCGTTGTCCCAGACTATTTTCTGGCACTAGCTGCAGGGTTCTATTCCTATCCTCAAGTGGATTTCTTTTTCATCCTGAGAGATAACAGAACAACTTTTTGAAAAATGAAGTTATACAGCTACACGGCATCAGTAAAATATCACTTTTGTATCGTAGTGCTGTAACCCCAAGATGTTTCTTTTAAAAATCCGCAAGGAGACAATGTTCCCTTCAAACCACCTCATTTGAAAACAAAACCCTTTGGAGAAGCCCTAGTGCGGATTCAAGATACTGTTACAAGCAGCGCTGCAAAAGAATGGAGGGAGTGGATGCAGAGGCAACAAAAGGCAGAACCTGGGGAAACAACAGGTAAAATCCCCGGATGGTTGTATTATGAGAAGCCTAGCTTCTACCAACCCGTCTAGAAAAGCGCAGGCAACCTTGCAATTTCCCCAGATCTCTCGGGAAGAGAGCTGAATCCTATGGGTAGTCCTGAGCAGAGCAGCCTCATGGGATCCATGGCATTTATCTTCATGCAGACTCACCGTTTGACAATCAATTGCCTATCGACAAGCTGGAGCGTGCCCAGAGAAAGGAGAACAAGATGATTAAAGGTCTGGAAACCAAGCATTGGGAGAACGATTTGGAGAGCTGGGTATGTTTGGCTTGGAGAAGGGAAGACTGAGAGGAGACCTGATGACACCCGTATTCAGATACAAGATGGAGGAAGCTTATTTGCTGCTGCTCCAGAGACCAGAAGGTGAAGCAATAGGTTCAAATGACAAGAAAATAAATTCCACCTAAACATTAGGAAGAACGCCTTTAATATAAGAGCTGTTCAACGGTGGAGTGGACTGCCTCAGAGAGCAGTGGATTCTCCTTCCTTGGAGGCCTTGAATTACAGACTGAATGGGCATCTTTCAAGAGTGCTTTGGTTGTGTATTCCTACATGGCAGAGGGTTTTATACTCTAGTAAGGACTTGACCAACATTGCTTATAATCCTGTTGTGGCTTTATGCAAAAGCCTGGACTTACTCAGAGGTTGTGCAAGCCCTCTTTATGCTGTGCAAGTGTTGCCTTCAGGGTGAGTAAGGAGCAGTGATGTGCAAAAGTAGAGTGTGGCTACTTGGTGCCCGTGGCCCTCCTCTTGCTCAGCTGATTGCACAATAGTGTAGTACCGAAATGCAGTGTTGCTACCCTGGCATAACTCCACACTGCACAACAGGCGAATAAGACCTTCACCAGTGGGTCTTCTCTCAATATTTATTGGTAAGTCCCACTTGTTTATTTGGAGGGTGCTGTTTGGGGGAAGGCTGCTCTTCCTACTAGGACTCCCTAGTCCTAGACTTCTAATGCTGAGGAATGCCTGTGAAGCCAGAGGTTGTCATCGGCAGATTTCACACTCCCCCTGCAGCATCTGTGCCTTGGCTCCTCTGCCAAGGTTGCCCCTGCCCTGACTACTACTGAGGGCCCTTTCACGCTATTGCACTATTGTTCCATCTTAACTCCCATGGTTCCATCCTAACTGTGGGATTTGCAGTTTGGGTGATACTTAAAATCATCTGCCAGAAAGCTGTAACACCTCTACAGATCCCAAGATTCCATAGGATGCGGTCATGGTGGTTAAAGTGGCATGATACCACTATAATTGTGTGGAGAGAAAGGGCCTAAAGTTAGGGGTCCCTGTTGCTGTCACACCTCCTCTTGCTAACAAATGCCTCCCCCCCACCAGCACTTGACAAAGTAAAAGGCAAGTGCCCCTTGCACACTGGTTGTTGTTGTTGTTGTTGTTGTTGTTGTTGTTGTTATCCACCCTCCGGTCGATCTGGACCCATGGTGAACCTGTGGCTGAGACATCTTCAAGAGTCCCTGTCCTCCACTGCTCTGCTCATCTCCTGCAAATCCATACCAATGACCTCCTTAATAGAGTCCATCCATCCATCTAGCATGCGGCCTTCCTCTCTTTCTGCTTCCCTCCACTTTTCCTAGCATTATTGTTGTTTTTCCAGTGAGCCGTGCCTCTTCATGATGTGGCCAAAGAACGCAGCCTCAGTCTAGTCATCTTGGCTTCCAGGGAGATTTCTGGTTTGCTCTGCTTTAGGACCCATTTGTTTGCCCTTTTGGCTGCTGCCCATAGGATCCTCAGCCCTCTTCTCCAGCCCCACATCATCTCAAATGAATTGATTCTCTTCCTATCTGCTTTCTTAATCGTCCAGCTCTCACATCCATCCATGGAAATAGGGAATACAATGGCTTGTATGATTCTGCCTTTCGTGCTCAGTTGTATGCCTTTACATTTTAGGATATTTTCTAGTGCTCTCATAGCAGCCCGTCTTAGTCTTATGATTTCTTGACCACAGTCCCCATTTCTATCAATGTTTGATCCCAGGAATGGGAATTCCTTTACTATTTCTATTTTCCCATTGTCTAGGCTGAATCTGTGATAATTTTCTGTGGTTATTATTTTTCTTTTCTTTACGTTCAACATTAAGCCTGTCTCTGCACTTTCCTCCTTAATCTTCCTTAGTAGTAGTTCCAAGTCTGTGATGTTTTCAGCTAGTAGTATGGTGTCATCTGCGTATATCTTAGATTGTTGATATTCCTTCCTTCTAGCTTCACTCTTCCTCCATCTTTGCCCAAGCCTGCCTTTTGTATAACTAGTACAGGATAACATTTGACAAGGAGATGAAATAGCAAAGTCAGCTGGGTCTGATCAGTTTTGGGGCACTCCAGTTTTGGAGCACCAGTGTGCACTGCCGCATCTGTAGGGCCTCCTGGATGCATGTGGTGTGGAGTTAGCATCAGCCAGGAAGGGCTTCCAGTCCATAATACCTGGAGGAAAGAGAATGAAAGAGAGAGAGAAAGAAAGAGGTGTTTCTGTGTATGGGACAGGCATGGGTTCAGGGAAGGATTGGTGGCAGCACAGGAGGAGGCAGAGTGGCAGGGAAGTGGGGCTGACATGGCGTGTTCAGCCAGAGGTGCCTTAAATCCACATCGGAACACACACACCCCGGTTCCCCTTTCTGGCCCCAATCTCACCCTCCTAGGGCAAAGTGCCAAGCCAGGGAGACTGGCTACCCATCACCCTCCCAGCCCCAAGGGCAGCAGCGGCCATCTCAGTGCCCCGATGCCACAGAAACATTGCCTGTGGAGAGCAGGGAGGGAACTGAGAAGGTGAGGCGGCTTCCCTCCCACACAGTGAAGGAAACCAAGGGGGAGGGCAGACTCTCTGCCTATTTTTATTCGTGTGGGTCTGCGTTGTGGGGAAGGCGCTCCGGGACCGACTCCACCTTCTCCGGCAGGGAGCCTGGCACCCAGAGCCAGGGAAGGCTCCACCAGGCAGCAGATGGGAGGGGAGAGGAAGGCGGCAGGCTACTCTCTACTCTGACACCGAGAGTGGTAATTATATCCTCGCCGCACAAGCGCACGAGACGAAGGGTCGGGATTGAGCTGCCAACCCTACTTGCCATTGCCCATTCCTGGAGGGAGAGCGACAGACCCTGTTGCTGCCAGAGGGCAGGCCAGTCTACGTGTGCCAAAGAGACTGGCATCCATACGTTGTCTGTGCCATAGACATCGTCACCGAAGCAAGCCTTGCCTTGTGCCGAGCGGACGGGCGCCAAAGGATCTCCATCAGCAACTCGGCTGGTACCAGGGTCCCTTCTATCCCTGCCGACACCCCCCTGCCTTTGATCAGCGAGCCGGCATCCTCGAATGCTCTCCTTGCAGAGCAGGCTGGCACCTGCTCATCAATCCAGCTGACACGCTTCCTGTGGTACGAGTTGGACAATTCCTCTGGTGAGGGCTTGACCCACAGAGCCCCTTGTGGGGCCAGGTCTTCCACTGGCACTCTGGATTCTGTGGCCTTGGCTGGATGGATGCACAAACACACCCTGCTTCCTCTCTCTCAGTTTTGTGAGGACCATGTGTGGGAATCGTGTTCTCTGCTCCATCCGCCCCTATTTGGGGTCTCTGATGCAGGCATCTCCAGCAGGAGCTGGAAATGCTGGTTTCCATAGCAACGTGGAGCGTTGAAGCCCGCATTGTTACGGAGGAGCAAGCGGGCGATGCGATGAGCCAGCCTCCCCATCCAGTCCTGCAAATCCCATGGCATATGGAGTCTCGCTCTGGCATCGCTGCTGGCTGGGCTGGCTAGGAAGTCCCCCTGCCAGCCCTGTCTTCAAGGCAGCGTTTGCTCTGGCCAGCTTGCTGCCGGAGGCACGTGCGAGAGCCGCCCCTGGGCCGTGCCCTCCACTTCTCGGGCAACTACTGAGTTAGCAGAGAGCCGGGCAGGGAGGGAAATAGGAGCCTCACCATGAGAACAGGAGCCAGGCCGCTGCCAAAGGCACACATGGCAGGGAGCAGGCCACTTGCCCAGGAAAGACACTGTTGAGCAGGAGGTCTTCCCTGGCTAGAGGCACTCTCTCGGTCCACGCAGAGCCCATGGAGTCTATCTCCGGGAAACTCTTGACTTGAGGGGCCGTGGGTCCCTGCCACAGTCCTCGCCCGTTGCTGGTCCCTGCTTGGCACCCTCCTGCCCGCCCCACCCTCGCCCTGCCCCTACCCGGCCACGGGACAATGAAGAAGTTTGCCTCCACGCGCAGCCTCAACAAGATCCTGCAACAGTGCGACTCCTCCTCCCGGGAGTACGAGGAGATCCAGGCCGTGGAGAAGAAGTGGCACCTCCACCTGGCCACCCCCCGCAAGTTGCTGGACCGAAAGTGCAAAATGCCCTCTCTCTTCCTTTCAGCCCCGCCGCCCCCCAAGAGGGCCCCCAGCACGACGCTGACGTTGCGCTCAAAGTCAATGACCGCTGAATTGGAGGAGTTGGGTAAGTCTCAGCGCATGGCACTGCGGGGCGGACATAGCAAGAGCATGCATGGTGGGTGGGCAATGATAGTGGGCAGCACCTCCCCAGACAGACGCATCATATCCCATCGTCACAGGAGTCCCAGAAGCCCGAAGTTCCTTACTGGCAGCCATCCCCCCACATCTACTTGAGCTGAGGCCGCTTCGGGGCCATTTCTCCATGCCTGGCCATCGGTGATGATTGTGGGGAGGGACTTTCAGCACCTGTCTTCTTTCTTGGAAGTTCCTGGGGAGGAGTCCATGTGGAGGGTCACTGGCCCTCCTGGTTCTTTGGACCCCTGCAAAGCTCCTGTTTTAGCCGACCACAGGCCAAGCTATTTCCAAAGATGGTCCTGCTATGTATTATGCCACTCTTTTCTTCCAAGATGGAATTCAAAGCAGAATATTTTGGGTTTCTAGCCAGCCTACCATCCAGGCACTCCTGCATGGTGACTGAACCAGGTGCTTTCAGGCCATGCCTTCTCATTCACCTCTTCACTGGGCTAATAGGAATCTTCTATCCCAACAACTCACCTTACCCTTCACCCCACAGAAAGATACCTTCTGCTGAGAAGGCCCCATTTGGCCCATCTAGCTTTGCCAGGGCCTCAGCCCAGGACTTTCCCAGAGCCGCAGCAAGAGATACATTTTTGTCAGGTTTCAGGGGCTGGACTCCATTCTCCTGCATGCAAAGTGGGCCCTTGTGATCCCTCCTGGATTGGCCCAGTGCTCTCACATCTCCACTAAACCCACTTTACCCTCCTGAGGGTCCCCACAGAACCCCTGGGTCTTCTGAGCAGTCCAGTATTCCTAAAGGATTCAGGCCTCCCTCCTCTCTTTTGGTGTATGTTAAGCCATTCCACAGAGGTCTGCGCCAGTTTATCAGTGCCCCCCTTCCAGTTCTCCACAACCCTCCAGCTATTTTGTTTGAGACCTTTGCATTTCTCTTCCCTCCCAACCTACTTCATCCTTCTATTCCTTTCATTGGTATTTTTGCATGGGGAAACCCTTGCCAGGGCCTTTGTGCATGTTCTTGGTCACTCCTTCTCTGGTTCTAGAGCTTCCTGGTGTCCAGTAGAGGACAGGTCAAGTGCTGGAGCAAGGGTGGCAACAGTCCCAATACAGGCCTAGGGAATGGTGGGCTGTGTCCACCTGGTGCCCATTACAGCAAGACCACGGGTGGACTGTTATGCTGGAATAGAGGTTGTTTAGATGGTGGATCCACAATGTATTTGAGAATTGCATGGGGATAACTTATTTGAAGGGATCAGTATGGACTCTGTAACCATGATTTATGGGCCAAGGTGGTGACTTGAAATGTTGTTGGTCCCCTTTGGGCACCTAATCTAGTTTGGCTGTCATCTCTTCCATTGACTCAAGAGTTAGTGCGCACAGAGGAGAAAATGAACCTGTCTGTGGCTTTGTGGGGTCTCAGAAGGCCTGAGATAACCTTTCCGGAGAAGGTCAAGCCAAAGACCAGGGGCAAGGTTGGAGTCCCTGACCTTGTTCAAACAGAAGTCCCAAGGAGGCCATTTCAGTATTCCCAAGACCCCTAGGAAGCATGATGATGAAGCCTCCCCCTCAGAAGGCTGCATGCCAGTTTTCCGTCACTGAAGTTATTTACCTCCTTTACAGTTTTCCAAGGGCCTCCTGGTCAGAGAGGGAAATGACCAGGAGGGGCATGAATACACTCACCTTCGATGAAGGTGAAGGGAGGGAGGGAGACCACAGTGGAGCAGGCAGGAGACCCAAATACTCTGGGAACCCAAAGTACTCTGCCTGATCCACTGCACTCTCCATTCCTTCCAGGCCTGCTGAAATGTTGGGGAGACTTAGCAAAGATGGAGTCCCTCCAAGTGGGCACTCTCTTCCTGGGGATGGGTTGCCAACAAGAGCAATGCCATGGCTTAGAACAGGCCAGCAAGCCTGTTGCCCTTGGAGTTACTCTGTGGTGAAGGGAAGGACACCTGCACCAGACTTTGGAAAAGGGACATGTTTGGTGCACAACTCCCAGTGGCTTGTGACCAAACCAGCTGGAGAATTCTGGGTCCCACAAAGGAACTTTTCACAAGTTTTGGCCTTCACATGCTTGCCTTCTGTTTTACAGCTCAGACATGAAGCACAAACGTGGCTTGCTGGCCTTTTGTGGGACAATCCTTGAGTGTTTCCTTAGGGTAGGAGGGGGGCAGTGGAGGGATTTGGGAAGCAGAAGGCCAGACCCCAGGAAGTGCTCAGGGGCTGGCAGAAATGACTGGCCGAATTTCCCTGCACCGTACCCTCCGTGACCCATGGCTAGCAAGGGAGGAGGATGCATGAAGAGTAGTGCATGAAAGGAGCACGTCTGGAGTTTGCCCTCTCTGGAAGTGTGCCTGGGTCTTCATCCCAAAATGCTGCTCCCTCCCCCCGTAAGAGCTTGCAGACAAGGTGCAAGCATGCCCAGGTGGGATGGAGTACGGTGGGATGGGAGGGTCAGAGGGGGAAGCATGCCAACCTGCCATTGATGTCTTGTGCTTTGTTTCTTGATTCCAAGCCTCGATGCGGAGGAGGAAAGGGGGTGAGTGCACCCGCCCTGGATCAGGGCTCATCCCACCCTGGGTTGCCCCCCTCCCCGCCAGTGCCAGTGGCAGGAGGGTGCCCCATAGCAGTGCACTGCAGACTGGCCAGAAAGAAATGAGTCGACCACTATGCTGGAGGCCCCTTCCCAGGCTCTAGGAGACACTCTTCAGTTTGGGAAATGAAATAAGTGAAACTTCTCTGCCACTTTGGACTCTGGCCAGACCTTGCTGACCTCCTGGCAGAGTATACATATCTACCAACATGTTTCCATGGGTTCTTGGGGAGTGGAGGAGGCAAAGGCTGCTTTCTCTCCCCCAGGTGTGCAAGGAGAGTAGGAAGAGAGCAGATGGCACTTTCTCAGCCAATGGGTAGAACGGTACTGATCTTTTGTGGGGCACCCTCAAAGCAGCACATGGTTCGGGAGTGAGTCCAGACAGCCTCCGCAACATTGCAAGGGATTGGGGAGTTGTGTCTGGTCAGCCTTTTGCAGCCACTGTTGACCACTGAAGGCAGCTCACACATTTATTTCCAAAATGTATATCCTGCCTTTCTCCCACATTGGGACTCATTGAATTCGGGAGTACTGTACTTTAAGTTTCTTGCCATCAGAAGATGATAAACATTTAAAATACTAGGTGGGGGAAATATCAAAAACCAAGAGTTAATGAAACACCATTAAGAACATGGGAGCAATGCTCAGGAATCATAGGGCTTTTCATTTATGAGAACAATTCTGATAAAAGCCCCATTTCTTCTCTCTGCTAACATGCTTCCAATCAGTAATACTCAATATCCAGAGGATAGAATACATCATGCAAGAAATAGATGAAAATGGACTAAAACATCAAGAAAGGTTTCTGTTAACTCCGTTCACTGCTCCCAAAAATGGACATGCAGAGCTCTTTTCACATTCAAAGCAGAACTAGGGGCCAGTGATAGCAAAACTGAGTGTAGCCAGATTTTAAAACCTGCATAAACTTTCAAAATCTCAGTCACTAAAGTAAATGCGAGCATGAATTCTCACACCTTCAAATGGGATTTTGATGGGTTAACCTAACTGGGTGCTACTGATCCCCTTGACATAGAAGACACAGCAGAAACCATAGTGATGTGACAAACTGGCAGAATAACATCATGGAGCATACATACAAACCAAGCTGCCCAGCAAATGGAGAGGTCAAGGGCATGGGGGGGGAAAGAGCAAGGGCGTCTGCTACTCCAGCTGCCAAGAGTGTTCACCCCCCCCCCAAAAAAAAACCCCACCTTGTAGCCTAGGCTCCCACTGCCTGGTTTTTCCAGGAAATTATCTTTTATCTTCTTCTAACTAGAGCCTAGAATTATTGATACACAGAACATCTCTCAGAAGGAAGGTCCAGGGAAGCTATAGAGGGCTGTCATGATGTACAGGAGGCCACACAAAGGCCTTCAGGTAGGACAGAAACGAGGCCCTGGAGAAAGGATGAGAAGCTTGGGAGCTTATCACACTGGGGCTAATTTTGGCATTGAAGAGAGGTTAAAGTGCAGTTAAAGCATCCCGCAAATGAAGCAGAAATTGCAAATAATTGTGTGAATGATTATCACATGCAGTTGCACAAATAACGTGATATTGGAAATGCATTGTTGTTAAAATCCCAAAAGTAAAAAGATGCCCGTTAATGCTTCTTTCTGACCACCTTAATGGCGGGTTTTGCACAATGTCATGTGAAATTGTTTCGCATAATTATGCGATTTTTCTGAGATATTTACGGGACAAACTCCCGATCTTCTTCATGTGATAAACTCCTTAGAGGGCTGGAGGGACCAGAGACAAATGCACCCAAAGCAAGACACAACAACATGTTTACAAAGAGCTCCCGGCAGGAGGAAGTTGTGGGTGTGCCAGACGTTCCCATTCAAGGGGAGGAGGGTGCCCAGGATTGGCGGCCAGCCTGGGGAAGCAAGAAGGGAAAAGAGGAGCAGGCAGCAGGGAACGCTTAAGTCAAGCGGGGCTTCTCTGAGAAGGGGCAACTGAGCCAGCCCCTAGTTCCCCCACCCAAGAGGACTGAAAGGATGGTATATGGAGGCAGTGGAACAATTGGACAGTACCCTCCACAAGCACCAGCTGCTCTTTGCATGTTACCCACAATGAATCTGTATCCTCTTGGCCTACTGTCCAGGTAGCTCACCCCAGAGCCTGCCATGGCAGCAAGAGAGGCAGAGCCTCTCTCACCCTCCAACCATTACCCAAATTGCTCCTTCCCATGGGGGTTTTATTCCCATGGGTTTTCTTTCAGGCATACGTGTGCATGCCCCCATGAGTGGTTGAGAGTAAAAGCATGCTAGGTGCACCAATGGTTAGAAACCCTTCACCAGAGCTTAGGAAAGGTACTCCTTTGGAGTGTAACCCCTGGAATACCTCATCCAGCACACTTAAGGAGCACCTTTCCCAATCACCAGCCTTCCTCCATCAGTTTGTCATTCTGTTCATCCACAGAACTGCTTTTCTTTAAGACAAAGACCTTTGTGACACACATTTTGGGTCTCTAGTCTCCCCAGAGTAGAATCAGGAAGGACCTAGGCGATGCAGACTGGCAAAATGGGAGGTAAATGGGACCTGGTCTTAAGGAAGTCAAGGAGGGCAGGGCAGGCATTGCCAAGCATGAAGGCGGCAGAGGAAGCGAAGGAAAGCTTCTCATAGCTTTCTGTGTGGCTGACCTTAGCCCATCGGGAGCAAGAAGAGAAAACTGAAAATTAATAAAAGGAACATTTTCACAGCCACTGCATGCGAGGAGGCTGCGGGAGTCAGGCTGGCAGGCATACCTGTGACCAAAAGCCTGGCAGAAATGAGATGGGCTGGTGGTGGGGTGTGTGTATGTTCTGAGCCTCTAGGTGCCAAGAACAGAATTTAGATGGGTCATTATTTGGGGGGGAGAGAATCAGGCAGGGAAAGCTGACACACCTAACAGTGTCTGAAAGCAAAAGCCATTGGCATCACTTTCTGCCCTGTCAGGTGCCACTGGATGACATGAAAGAAAAAGCATTTTGCACATGCTCACGGACAATACTGTTACAGTCGGCCCTCGGTATCTGTGGGGGATCCGCTCAGGACCCCACACACACAGATACCAAAGTCCATAGATGGCAAATTTCAATGGCGGTTTGTGCACATGGCCGCACCGCCATTGGGACAGCCCCTGTTCTCTCCAATGGTGGTGCATGCATGCGGCCATGCTGCCATTAGGGACACTGGGACTTGTATGGAGGGATTCATACCAGGGGTGGATAAATTGCAGTCTGTGGGTTGCACATGGGACCTAGGCCCATTTTGTGGAGCCTGAAAACCCACAAGGAGAGTTAGAAAGTCCCTTACCCCACTCATTACATTTTAGCCAGTGGTTCAGCTCCCAAATACTTCCAAGCCATCACAAAACAGGTTTGTCTCCTTGCCTGCCAATACCTTAGACTTCTCAAAAGTGGAAGTGCAGTCAGCTGTTAGGGAGCTCACAGGAGGGGAAATGCCCTTTATAGTAGCCTACCCCTGGTTTACAAAAATAAATATATAAAGGGCCAGCATCCCCTTTGGCACTGGGTAGAGTGTAACGTTTCACCAGGGTACTCATGGGGGTGGTCCTGAGTTCAATGGCGGCCTGCCAGGTTCATGAGATCGCTCCCCTGGCATACCATTTCTGTACGCCAATCAATGCCCATTTGGGCCAGGGAAAGGGAAGAAATGTGCCATGGTGCAGTACACCTGCCATTACACAGATGGAAAGGGAAGCATTGTGCAAGGACTACTGCATGTCGCCTTGCACAGCATCCCAAAAAGTACTTGCTGTAGCATAAATCCAAGGTGATTTCTGGACAAATAATTCAGGTGGCTCAGATAAAGTAAAGTGAGCTTTAATAAAAATTGGTAGGGAAAGGGATCTTTTAGCACCTTTGGGACTAACTGAAAGAAAGAAGTGGTAGCATGAGATTTTGTAGACGAGAGCCTACCTCCTCAGATGCTCAAATCTACAAAAACACATGCTACCAACTTTTTTTGCTCACTTAGTCTCAAACGTGCTACAAGATCCCTTTCCTACCGATTTTCCAGACTAACATGGCTATGTCTTTTAATAAAAGCAGCTAATTCTGAAGAGAGACAAATTCACATTTACTCCCTTTTGGCAACAGTCTGTGTCATGTTTGGAGTACACTAATGGAGAATACCATTTTTATATGTAACCTGAATCAACATTCATCTTACATATTAAAATGGCAAAAGCAGCATGCAGCCCCAGAGACGGGTGTCATCACACACTACCTAAGAAACATTCCTGACTATCTTATGTTTCCTCCTCATTTGTTTCGCCACATCTTCTTGAGATAAATATGTGAAGCTGGACTATCTCTCCTGAAAGTCTGAGCTGCTATCAGTATCTAGCCATGCCTCTGGTAGCTGCAGGAAGTCACAGGGTGGAAAAGGTGGGCGACCCATGGCAGAGACTAAGTTAGAGGCAAGTTCAAGAGCCTTGGGCATGTTGCTGAGATTGCTGGTCCATCATCTCTCTTTCATCACAAGCTGCTTGTTGGTGCCCCTAAAAATACCTGCACCCCAAGAAGCCACTTGGGTCATCACTGTGAGCAGGAACTGAACTGAAACTGTTGTGCTTCTTCTGGAAGACCATTGACTGATTTTAGGAAGGCCAGACGGGACCAGTTTTAAGGGTTGAAGGGTGGTCTATATTGACCCTAGACAGCGAGAAGAATGGAGTCATAGATCTGGGCCAGTTATAAAAATCACTGGAATGGCATAAAAAGCTTAGGTGCATTAAAAAATAATAAACATAAGTTCATGTCACATAAGGCAGTATTACTTAGCATTCTTTTAAAAGACGCTTTAAATAGGGCTGCATTAACATGGCTACTGCCTGGAGAGCAAAAGTGGGTGCTTTTCAGGCAACTGTGATTCCCAGCTAATGGTCCTTCGTATGTGGCCCCCAATGAGCATTTGGGAGATGCTCGGCTTGGACACAGCTGTGTTTTGTCTCCTCTTGGGATGACGGCATCTTCCTCCATTCCAGTGATGTAACAGCCAGCCAAGTGCTGGAGTTGTCTTGTAGTCTTCTTCCAAGGGGCTGCTGCGGGGTCACACTGTTTGGGGAAGGCACTTCTTCTCTGCCAAGTGAATGGGGTGCCATATCCCTTCTTCTGCCCTGGGCCCCGCAAAGGCCTTCAGCTTCCCCTGATGCCACCCCAAACCCTCCCCTTTGCAGTATAGCTCACCCACTTGATAGGTTCAAGACCCAGCTAACAAGTTTGGTGTGTCTGACTTTGCAGAGAAGCTGGATGAGATCTTGGCAGCTGCTGAGCCTTCATTGAGAGCTGACATTGTTGAAGCAGATTCCAGGGCAGCCACGGTGAAGCAGAGACCAACCAGCCGAAGAATCACCCCTGCAGAGATCAGTGTGAGAGAAACCGAGGGGCAATTGGGGCAGGGGGTGGGGAGGGGGATGCCAAAGCCCCAAACTGGGAAGAAGTTTGGGGCAGGAAAGGGAGAATCTCAGCAGGAGCAGAGACCTCTGTCCAAGGCCAAATTAATACCTGGATAATGTCCCTTTGCTGAAAAGTCAACACAAGGAGATTGAGAGTGAAGGCTCGAGCGTGCAGAATCATCCTTAGGATTTGCTGCAATCTTCATTAGTCACACAGCACAACACACTCCATAAAACGTTTAGCATGACCTTGTTAAGCCAGAACATGTTTAGATATGCACTAAAAAACCATCACTCTTTAGCACACCTGAAAAGATGGAAGACATGAACTTAAGTCAAGTGGGCAGAGGTGGATTTCAGTGGCTATTGTGGGATTAGTCCCCAAGTGTTCTAGTATTTGCTGGGTGCCAGTTGGGTTTAAGTCTTAGGTTAGAATTAGGCATGATGGGCTAAAGGCTTTGCAAGAAGAAGTAGTGAAGGTAACTCACTGTAGTTTGACTTCTCTGCTGTCTTGACCAGAAGGTGCTTGCATGGTTTGGTCTCTCTATCACAACAGGTACCAGATAGCTGACTTGGGCATTGGTGAAATGCTTCATTTCCTTGCAGCTGCATCCCAGCCAGAGGCATGCTAGGCCCTACCCTGCCACATGCGGCTTTTGGGGTTGAGACCAGCATCTAATGTTTTTTGGAGCTTTAGAGGGTCCTGAGCAGTTGTCCTGTAAGAGTCAGACACAGAGTTTGGAGCCAGGATCTCTTGTTTGTAATGGGGTGGGAGCGCTCATGGCCCTGATGTTCCTTCTCAGGGACTGATGGAAACCAAAACCCCCCAAAAGATACCTTGATGTCTTGTTCCCAGCTAACTGGGGGTCCTTCTTGTCCTGTTTCTTTTCTAGTCACTGTTTGAGCGGCAGGGGATGGCAGCGCATGGTGGGCCAGAGAAACCTCATGTCTCCCTACGCAAAGGAATCCCACGGACAAAATCTGTAGGTAAGCCTGATACTCCCTCTGTTACCCAAAATTCATTGATGTCCCTTAAGAGCACCAGACACGGACCCCAGGGGCTCCCGGGGTCCTTGGGTTTTCAGCAGAACTGCCTGTGTTTCTCTGAGGCTAACAGTGATCCGTCATGATGGAGGCAGCCTTCCTCAGATTTAGACGTCATTTGAATGGGTTAAGGACACCTTCAGCTGCACCAGCAGAGGCCCAATTCATCCATCTGTTTGTCTATTTGTCAGGATGTCTGTCTCTTTCATAGAATCATAGAATCATAGAGTTGGAAGAGACCACTAGGGTCATCCAGTCCAACCCCCTGCCATGCAGGAAATCCAAATCAAAGCATCCCTGACAGATGGCCATCCAGCCTCTGTTTAAAGACCTCCAAGGAAGGAGACTCTATCACCCTCCGAGGAAGGAGTGCATTCCACTGTCGAACAGCCCTTACTCTCAGGAAGTTCCTCCTAATGTTCAGGTGGAATCTCTTTTCCTGCAGCTTGCATCCATTGTTTCGGGTCCTGTTCTCTGGAGCAGCAGAAAACAAGCTTGCTCCCTCTTCAATATGACATCCCTTCAAATATTTAAACAGGGCGATCATATCACCACTTAACCTTCTTTTCTCCAGGCTAAACATCCCCAGCTCCCTAAGTCGTTCCTCATAGGGCTCCATGGTTTCCAGACCCTTCACCATTTTTGTCGCCCTCCTTTGGACACGCTCCAGTTTCTCAATGTCCTTTTTGAATTGTGGTGCCCAGAACTGGACACAATATTCTAGGTGGGGCCTGACCAGAGCAGAATACAGTGGCACTATTACTTCTCTTGATCTAGACACTATACTTCTATTGATGCAGCCTAAAATAGCATTGGCCTTTTTAGCTGCCGCATCACACTGTTCACTCATGTTCAACTTGTGGTCTACTTGGACTCCTAGATCCCTTTCACACGTAGTTTCATTCAGCCAGTGTCCCCCATATTCCTATATCTGTGCATTTTATTTTTCCGCCCTAAGTGCAACACCTTACATTTCTCCGTGTTGAATTTCATTTTGTTAGCTTTGGCCCAGCTTTCTAGTCTATTCAGGTCATTTTGAATCTTGATCCTGTCCTCTGGGGTATTAGCTATTCCCCCTAATTTGGTGTCATCTGCAAATTTGATAAGTATGCTCCCAATTCTGTCATCCAGGTCATTGATAAAGATGTTGTATAGCCTTGGGCCCAGGACAGAGCCCTGTGGGACCCCACTGGTCACTTCTCTCCAGGATGAAAAGGAGCCATGGCTGAGCACCCTTTGGCTTCGGCCGGTCAACCAATTACAGATCCATGTAACAGTTCCTTTGTCTAGCCCACATTTTAGAAGCTTGTTTGCAAGAATGTCATGGGAAACCTTGTCAAAGGCCTTACTGAAATCAAGATATACTACATCCACAGCATTCCCTTCATCTACCAAGCTGGTCATTTTATCAAAGAAAGAGATAAGGTTTGTCTGGCATGATTTCTTTCTCTGAAACCCATGTTGACTTTTTGTGACGATGGCATTGCCTTCTAGATGTTCACAGACTCTCTGTTTAATGATCTGCTCCAGAATCTTTCCTGGGATTGATCTCAGACTAACTGGACGATAACTGTTGGGATCCTTTTTGAAGATGGGGACAACGTTTGCCCTCCGCCAGTCTGATGGGATCTCTCCTGTTTTCCAGGAGTCCTCAAAGACTATTATTGCCAATGACATTTGCCAGTTCTTTTAATACCCTTGGATGGAGTTCATCTGGTCCCGGAGACTTAAATTCATTTAGATTAACCAGGTGTTCCTCTACTATCTCTTTACTTATTCTGTCCTCTGCTCCATTATCCTCAGGTTGAGCACCTTTTGCCTTTTCTGAGAAGACGGAGGCAAAGAAGGTCTTGAGTAATTCTGCCTTTTCTCTGTCTTCTCTTAGCATTTTGCCATCTTCTCCACGAAGTGAACCTACTGTTTCCTTCTTCTTCCTCTTGCTGCGGACATATCCAAAAAAGCCCTTTTTGTTGTTCTTAACCTCTCTAGAAAGCCTGAGTTCATTCTGCACTTGAGCTTTTCTGACTTTACCCCACAAATGCCTGCTATTTCTTTGAATTCCTTTTTTGTGATTTCCCCCTTTTTCCATTTCTTATACATCTTCCGTTTCAAACTCATCTCGGTTGAAAGTTCCTTAGTCATCCATCCTTGTTTCTTGAGACACCTCCCGTTTTTCTTTCTCACTGGAACTGTTTGAAATTGTGCCTTCAGTATCTCCCTTTTGAGAAAGTCCCATCCGTCCTGAACTCCTTTATCTTTTAGTATTTCTGACCATGGAGTCGCCCTCAATACTTCTCTAAGTTTACTGAAATCCGCTCTCCTAAAGTCTAGGATGCGTGTCTGACTCTGCCTGGCTTCTCCTTTCCACTGTATTACAAACTCCAGGAGAACATGGTCACTTCCACCTAAGGATCCCACTACTTGCACCCCATTAACCAAGTCATCCTTGTTGGTTAGGATCAGATCTAAAATAGCTGACCCCCTTGTTGCCTCTTCCACCTTTTGGACCATGAAATTGTCTTCCAGGCAAGTGAGGAATTAGCTAGGCCTTGAGGATTTTCTTTATTTATACCCTGCCTCAAGCCCAAAATTGAGACGCAAGGCCCTTTACTGCTGCTGCTTCTAGAACAGCAGCTCAACCAAGCATGGCATGGCATTTGCATGGAGACTGTGCTCTCGGCTCAGCTGCCCAAATGCCATGGGGCCAGTCCCTCCATCCCCAAAAGTGGGATGCTGTTGCACACTGTAGGTTGAAAGTGTGGCTCAGAACTGACTAGGGCTTACCTCCATTTCATAATTCTGGGATTATTTAGACTTTGTAGGTTGGGAGGTGCTTTTCCTATTTGAAACAGGTTTGGGGAACAAGGAAGGTTATTTCATTTCTCAGTGATACTCCAAGCATCACCAGGAGCATTTTTATGAGTGATTTATTCACTTCTTCTTCTTTTTTAATGGAGGCATTCTAGGCTTTCAGGATTTAAGGGGTTAGGGGCTGCATGTGGCCCAATGACATTTATTTTATATACTGCCTCTTTCCCAAGGCAGCTCACAGAAGGAAATCAATCATAGAGTTGGAAGAGACCCCAAGAAGGGCCCTGATCCAGTCTAACCCCCTTCTGCCATGCAGGGACTCATAATCAAAGCATCCCATTGAAAGGTGGCCATCCAGCCTCTGCTTTAAGACCTCCAAAGAAGGAGACTCAAAGGCAGCGTCTTCCACCGTCCAACAGCCCTTACTATCAGAAAGTCCCTCCTAATGTTTAAGTGGAATCTCTTTTCCTGTCGTTTGCATCCATTGCTCCATTGTGTCCCGTTCTCTGGAGCATCAGAAAACAAGCTTGTTCCATCCTCAATGTGACACCCCTTCAAACACTTAAACAGGGCTATCATATCACCTCTTCTCTTCTCCATACTGAACATCCCCAGCTCCCTAAGTTGTTCCTTATAGGGCTTCATGGTTTCAAGACCCTTCACCATTTTAGTCACCCTCCTTTGGACATCTTCCAGCTTCTTCCTTTTTCAATTGTGGTGCCCAAAACTGGGCACAGGGCTATTCCAGGTGAGGCCTGACCAAAGCAGAATAGAATTCCCTTGATTTAGACGCTATACCTCTATTGATCAAAATCAAAATTTACAGTGCAATTTAAAAAACAATTAAAATAGTCACAATTAAAACAATATAAAATTATTTTAAAGCATACAAAAGTTAAAAATAAATAAAAATAAAACACACCCACCCAGTGAGAATGCCTCCTTGGTGCAATTGCATATTAAAAGTCTGCTGGAACAAAAAGGGTTTTGCCTGCCAGCGAAAGGATTCCAAATGTGCTTTCATAGAAATACCTGACAAGAAGCCTTCCTCCTAAGTAAAGGGTCTCCAGATGTGAGTAAGGACTGATGCCCTCCTGGCTGGCTGGAAAAGTCCATTCTCTGTGGTGGCATTCTGGAAAAATGAGAAAAACTTGGTTAGGCATCTCTTTCATCATCCAACACTTTTTATCCCTGAGCTGTTGGGAAAGAGATGCTTCTCTCAATTGGACAACTAGTTAGGGGACCAGTTGGTCCTCCTCTGGCCTCTCAGTCTGACATAGTCCTACCTCTGACCCTTCCCACCCCACTGCTTTCAGACAGCAGCCCACAACCCTTCCAGGATCAAGGACCCTGGGCATTTCTTCCCCACTCTGGCCACGGAGAAGCTGCACTGTTTCCCTACGTTCTTTGGCTGATACTCTTACCCTAAGATGTGAATGTGATGGCACTATGCTGTGACACCACAGCAGTTCCAACAAAGGGTTGGAGATCATAGAATCCTAGAGTTGAAAGAGACCCCAAGAAGTGCCCTGATCCAGTCCAACCCCCTTCTGCCATGCAGGAACTCTCCATCAAAGTATCCCCATTGACAGATGGTCATCCAGTCTCTGCCTAAAGACCTCCAAAAAGGACTCCATCACACTCCATTGAGGGAGTGTGTTCCACTGTCAAACAGCTCTTACCCTCAGGATATTCTTCCTAATGTTGATTGGGAATCTCTTGTCCTGTATATTTCAGGACAATAGTGAGCTTTTAGTCTGTTATCTAAGTAAGACCAAGAGGTAGACCAGGCCAATGTTCCCCTGTGGTCCCATGCTTAGGACTGAGGCCCAAATCATTTGATAGAGAAAATACAGATGTTCTCAGATGTGCCTTAAACAATACAGTCAGCCCTCTTTATCCATGGATCTTTCATTCACAAATTCAAGCATCCTTGGCTTGAAAATACTTTAAAATATAGAAATTCCATATCACAAACCTTAATTTTTCCATTTTTATATAAGGGTGACCATTTTTCTATGCCATTGTATTGAATGGGACTTGAGTGTGCATGGATTTTGCTATCCATGGGGGGTTCCTGGAACCAAACCTCAGCAGATAACAAGGGCCCACCATACAAACAGCACCACGTTCCTGTGCCAGTCAAGGGCCATATGAAAAGAAATCTGCCCTGGCCTTTCAATTTCATTTGCCAAGTCTTCTGAATTTAAAATGAGGGATAGTTTCTGTACACCTTTATGGAAAAACTTGTGGCTACGGCAAGGCTGTCTGTTTTAACTGTGCATAAATGAAAGGAATGTAGAAGAGGGGCAAATATGCTTCTTTTGCAAACACAAACACACACTTATCTCAGTCTCTATGGTCCAAAACACACTGCTTTAACTGCCTGGGCTCAGGGCAATCCTGGGAACTGTAGTTTATTGTGGCATCTCTTGGTGGAGAGAGGTGGGCTAGCTGGAGAGAAAGACAGGCTTGGCATTAGGGCAGCTGGGATTTATAGCATGGGAAATGCATCACAACAGAGAACTTCATTCCCTCTTGGAATGAAGGACCCTGTGGAGTCCAAACCCAGTAAATATCACAGGAGATGAATGGTAAGCCCAAAGTGCTCTTACAAGAGGCCTGAGCTTCAGAAGGCATGGTTGCAGCGCTGTTCCCATTGAGAAAGGAGCGAAGGGCAGTCCCACGATGCAAGTCATTTGTTCCGGAAGCAGGAACAGCTGACAAATGGTTATGAGTCACAACCCAGCAGTTTCTGAACTGTTTTTTTCCTCTGCGTGACGCTGAGCCATGCTAACAGAGAAACAGAGATCCAAGAATGGCTCTCTGGAGTGGAACTCTTCCAGGTAGACCCAGAATTAGAAGTGTAAACGCTCCGGTGGCAGAAATGCAGACTGCGAGGAGGAGGAGGAGGAGGAGGAAGGTAAAAGGCCAGCAGGAGGGTCTAGTATATTTGGGTACCAGGCTGATGGACCAATTGCCCAGGTTCTGAAAAAGAGGGCTCTTGTCACCATCAGGACAGCATCCTAACAAGCCCCTAACAGATAGCTAGAGTAGACCCGTTCAAAAATTGTTGAATAGATTTAACCACTATTCGGTTAACAGATTACAGAAGTGCTAAAATTCTTAAGAGGGCAGGTGCTGATCCTACTCCAGCTATCCTATGGTCTTAGAAGGGTATATGCACAGCCTGGCATCCTTCTGTGGGGCCAGCCTAATGCTCTCCCATCTCAAGCAGTTGCCCCACATAATCTGAGGGAAAGGCCAAGGCCTACCTGGCAGCAGAGGGTGCTGGGAGCTGTCTCCTCTGGAGGGGCGATAAGTGGTCTGAGAGATGCTGCCCAGCATAGCCAAGGGCAACACACCTATCAGACATATGCAAAGACTCACCAGTGCCTTCCCTGCCTTGTGCGAGAGGCCAGTCCCTTGACTGCCAGGCTGGCCTTTCTCATTTGTCCATGCATTTTGTAAGAGAGAAAGAGAGACAAAATAGGCCTTGATCATCTTGAGCCCCTTGGTTCATAAAAGGCAGTTCAGGAACACCGGAAACCAAGTGAGAGCCATTTCTCCTGGCTCTTTAATCAGGGGCAGGGCATTGTTTTGGCCCTAGGGACTGAATTTCCCTTCCAGGCCAAGACCAGACTGGTGCTGGGTGATGTCTCTGGGGGTTCCCAACAGAAGCCTGAACCTCACCGTCTTCTGGCCCTGCTCTGTTACCCCTTTTCACTTTCTCCATTCAGAGAGAGGTGCTGGTGCTGGTTGGCTGGTAGCCTCCAGATCATTGGATGTGAAGCATTCGCTCCAGGTTTTACTCTGAATTTTAACAGAGTATCTAAGAGGCTGAATCCCACCTCTAAAACAGGTTCAGCAACTTGTGTTTGGCAGCTCTGTTAAAGCTTGAACTAAGGTTCAGGGCGGACTAACCACCCTACCGACATGGACCCCACCAGCTGCCACGGGAGAGAGGCCTCCAGGTCCATGCCCATTCTCCCTTGTGGGGCACAAGAAGAGGGTGCCTTCATGGCCTCTTCCTGGGAAGGTAGGAGACACGCTGGGGGCTCTTATCCATTGGGAAACAAGAGAGAGAGATGAGGGAAGGAGGAAACCTCAGTGGGATGGATTGGGCTGAGTTTCTCCTCCACTGCGTTGGGCGCCTGCAGAATTGCTAAGAGTCTGAGCTGCACTGGACCCGTTGCAAAGCCAGTCTCAAATAACCTTGAAAGCATCTTGATGGGCTTAGCCCTTAAAGCACAGGTTTTGCTCTGGACAGTGGCTGCTTTTATGCCAGAACTTGGAATCAGTCCCTCGCCTGCATTCAACTCTTATGAATCCTAAGAAAACTGAACAGAGCATTAATCTCAGGTGCATCCCCACATCCTTTGTGGCATTTTTGTGAACAGTCAGGCTATCTCAAAAGGATTTTGTGACTCATGCAGTGAAGTGGGATGGTGGGAGACAGAGGGCAGACAAAAGGAAGGTACCACTTCACTAAGAACATAGTTAGGCTGATGCAGCAAGGCCACTGGCCTTGATGGCTTTATATAAAGGGATTAGACAGATCTGAGGAGGAAGAGGAAAAGAAGGAGGAAGCAGCCATCACCGCCAACAAATCTTGAGGGTGTGATACTGATTCCAGAATTAGAGGCTCCATGCTGCATGCCAACTGCAGGGGAGTGCTATTGCCCAGCTTCTGGGCTTTCCACCAATGGAAAGAGTTTTCTGGCACAGATGGACTCAAATCATTCAGTGGGTTGCCCTTGCCAAGACTTCTGACGGTGTCTTGCCTGTGTGTCAGCAGTATTCCAAGAGAGCCAGCATGGTGCAGTGGTTTGAGTGTTGGCCCATGACCCTGGAGTTCGAATCTCTGCTCAGCTGTGAAACCTCCTTACGTGTGTGTAGGTTTTCCCATTTTCACACAGTTGTACTTCCGTGGCTGCTTTTGAATGGACATACTCAGTTAATGATTGCATAAACAGAACTCCACAGGTGCCACTATTTCACATGGGCCTAAATCCAGTTGTTAGGATTGACCTGCATGTTGGCTCAACAACATTCATCAAGCCCCTGAATGGCTCTCCTTTAAATGGGGCCAAACAGCAGGTTTCATTCCATGGAGCTGCTCATTCTAAGGCAGTGCGTAACTCTGGAGAAGCCAGGCAGTGTCAGACATGTCCTAGACTTTAGGAGAGCGGATTTCAGTAAACTTAGAGAAGTATTGAGGGTGATCCCATGGTCAGAAATACTAAAAGAGAAGGGAGTTCAAGGTGGATGGGAGTTTCTCAAAAGGGAGATGCTGAAGGCACAATTTCAAACAGTTCCAGTGAGAAAGAAAAATGGGAGGTGTCTCAAGAAACCAGGATGGATGACTAAGGAACTTTCAACCGAGTTAAGTTTGAAACGGAAGATGTATAAGAAATGGAAAAAGGGGGAAATCACAAAAAAGGAATTCAAAGAAATAGCAGGCATTTGTGGGGTAAAGTCAGAAAAGCTCAAGCGCAGAATGAACTTAGGCTTGTTAGAGAGGTTAAGAACAATAAGAAGGGCTTTTTTGGATATGTCCGTAGGAAGAGGAAGAAGAAGGAAACGGTAGGGCCACTGCGTGGAGAAGATGGCAAAATGCTCAAAGAAGACAGAGAAAAGGCAGAATTACTCAAGACCTTCTTTGCCTCAGTCTTCTCAGAAAAGGCAAAGGGGCTCAACCTGAGGATAATGGAGCAGAGGACAGAATAAGTAAAGAGATAGTAGAGGAACACCTTATTAATCTAAATGAATTTAAGTCTCCGGGACCAGATGAACTCCATCCAAGGGTATTAAAAGAACTGGCAAATGAAATATCAGAGTCATTGGCAATCATATTTAAAAACTCCTGGAGAAGAGGAGAGATCCCAGTCGACTGGCAGAGGGCAAACGTTGTCCCCATTTTCAAAAAGGGGAAAAAGGGGATCCCAACAATGATCCTCCAGTTAGTCTGAGATCAATCCCAGGAAAGATTCTGGAGCAGATCATTAAACAGAGAGTCTGTGAACATCTAGAAGGCAATGCCATCATCAAAGAAAGTCAACATGGGTTTCAGAGAAAGAAGTCATGCCAGACAAACCTAATCTCCTTCTTTGATAAAATGACCATCTTGTTAGATGAAGGGAATGCTGTGGATGTAGTAGATCTTGATTTCAGTAAGGCCTTTGACAAGGTTTCCCATGACATTGCTTCTAAAATGTGGGCTAGACAAGGCAACTGTTACATGGATTTGTCATTGGTTGACCGGCCGAACCCAAAGGGTGGTCAGCCATGGCTCCTTTTCATCCTGGAGAGAAGTGACCAGTGGGGTGTCCAGTGGGGCTCTGTCCTGGGCCCAGTGCTATTCAACATCTTTATCAATGACCTGGATGACAGAATTGGGGGCATACTTATCAAATTTGCAGATGACACCAAATTAGGAGGAATAGCTAATACTCCAGAGGACAGGATCAAGATCCAAAATGACCTGAATAGACTAGAAAGCTGGGCCAAAGCTAACAAAATGAAATTCAACACGGAGAAATGTAAGGTGTTGCACTTAGGGCGGAAAAATAAAATGCACAGATATAGGATGGGAGACACCTGGCTGAATGAAACTACGTGTGAAAGGGATCTAGGAGTCCAAGTAGACCACAAGTTGAATTGGCTAAAAAGGCCAATGCGATTTTAGGCTGCATCAGTAGAAGCATAGTCCCTAGATCAAGAGAAGTCATAGTGCCACTGTATTCTGCTCTGGTCAGGCCCCACCTGGAATATTGTGTCCAGTTCTGGGCACCACAATTCAAAAAGGACATTGAGAAACTGGAGCCATGTGTCCAAAAGAGCGAGACCAAAATGGTGAAGGGTCTGGAAACCATGCCCTATGAGGAACAACTGAAGGAGCTGGGGATGTTTAGCCTGGAAAAGAGAAGGTTAAGAGGTGATATGATGGCCCTGTTTAAATATTTTAAGGGATGTCATATTGAGGAAGGAGCAAGCTTGTTTTCTGTAGCTCCAGAGAACAGTACCCAATGGAGCAATGGATGCAAGCTGCAGGAAAAGAGATTCCACCTCAACATTAGGAGGAACTTCCTAAGAGTAAGGGCTGTTCGACAGGGGAACACACTCCTTCCTCGCAGTGTAGTGGAGTCTCCTTCCTTGGAGGTCTTTAAGCAGAGGCTGGATGGCCATCTGTCGGGGATGCTTTGATTGGGATTTCTTGCATGGCAGGAGGTTGGACTGCATGGCCCTTGTGGTCTCTTCCAACTCTATGATTCTATGATTCTTTCTGAGTGCCTTCAGCACATCTCTTGATTCCCTGGCATGGCAGAAACAGCCACTGTGCATTATTCCCCATTGCACAAGGGGACAGTGAGCAGGGACACTGGCAGACGTGCCATTGGCTGCACAAGGTTGGTGTTCAGCAGAAGCGTAGTGTAGCACAACCACCATGTCACTGTGAGTGTAGATTTACACTGCAGTGACAGTGTAGGATCTCAGCCCCACGTTCTTATAAGCAGAGGGGACAAAAACTTTTACAGCCACTTTGTTTTCTTATTCACTTGTAAACCTAGACTGCACTGGCCTCTTGTTGACATAATGCCTGGGATTCTTCTGAGTGCCTACAATGACAAATTGCTTCAGTGCCATAATGTGTTCCTATGGGCTGTTGTCTATAGGCTTTCTTTTTAAAAGGCATGTATCCCTCTGGTTAAACCTGGCTATTAACTGGAATTTTGCCAGAATGGCTTCCACGAGTGTGCCTCTGCAAGAGCTTAGACAAGTTCTCTGAAGATGCCAGCTACAAATGCTGGTGAAAGGTCAGGAATAAACTCAAGAACATGGCTACATAGAGCCCATAAAACCCACAAAAAACGATGGATGCTGGCCATGAAAGCCTTCAACTTCATCTTAGACAAGGGAGATTTGGGGAGTTGCCGGCCCATATAGCTCAGAGAGCTGCCTAACCTCATGCTCCGAGGCTCCATGCCTGAGTGATATGGCCATAGAGACTGGGATGACAGGAGCTCTGGGTTCCTCCCTGTTCATCAGGCCCAATTCTATGCGGGGACCCCAGAATGAGGAGGCATTGTGACCTTGCCAAGGCAAGAAAGGGAAGGAGAAGAGGGTGAGAAGACACTGGGAGATGCCCCTGAGATAAAACCCATATGGATTGTGGTGAAATCTGCACCATTTGAAGCTCCCTTATCTAGAATTCCAAAATTGTCCACCAGTGGCTGAGATAGGAACACCTTTGCTTTCTGATCATTTAGTGTACACTAGCTTTGTTTCATGCAGAAACTTATTAAAAAATATTGTGTATTAAATTATCTTCAGGCTATGACCGCAAGGGCTGTTCGACAGTGGAACACACTCCTTCCCTGGAGTGTAGTGGAGTCTCCTTCTTTGGAGGTCTTTAAGCAGAGGCTGGATGACCATCTCTCAGGGATGCTTTGATTTGGATTTCCTGCATGGCAGAAGGGGTTGGACTGGATGGCCCTTGGGGTCTCTTCCAACGCTACGATTCTATGTGTATAAGGTGTATATGAAACTTAACTGAACTTCATGTTTATATTTGGGTCCTGTCTCCAGGTTGTGTCATTTTGTTGTTGTTCTTCTTGTTGCTGCTCTTGTTGTTAACTGCCCTTACATCACTCTCAACTCATGCCGACTGCACAGATGAGGCATCTGCAAGGCTCCTTATGCTCCACTGCTCTGCTCAGGTCCTGCAAATTCTTACCTGTGTCCTCCTTAATACAGTTCATCCATCTAGCAAGTGGTCTTCCTCTCTACTTCCTCCACTTTTCCTAACATTAGTGTCTTTTCCAATGAGTCCTGCCTTCTCATGACATGGCCCAAGTACGACAACCTCAACTTGATCAGCTTGGATTCCAGAGAAAGTTCAGGCTTGATCTGTTCATTTGTTTGTCTTGTTTTGGCTGTCCATGATATTCTCAGCACTCTTCTCCAACCTCATATCTCAAATGAATGGATTTTCTTCCTATCTTCTTTCTTAACTGTCCAGCTCTCCGATCCAAACATGGTGATGGGGAATACGATAGCTTGCACAATTCTAACTTTGCTGCTCAGTTGTATATCTCTATACTTTAGGATCTTTTCTAGTTCTTTCCTAGCTTCCCTCCCCATTCCTAGTTTTCTTCTGATCTCTTGATCAATGTTTGATCCAAGGTACGGGAACTCTTTCTTTCGATTTCCTCGATTGTCCAGGCTGAATTTGTGTAGGTCCTCCATGGTCATTATTGTTGTTTCCTTTATGTTCAGTAGTAACCCTGCCGCCTTTGCTCTTCCTTCCTTCACCTTCCTAAGTACCTGTTCCAGGTCTGTGATGTTTTCTGCTAGACGTATGGTGTTGTCCACAGGTCTTAGATTATGGATGTTCCTTCCTCTTCTCTTCACTCTGCCTTCTTCTGCGTCCAAGCCTGCTCTTTGTATGGTATTTTCTGTGTAAAAGTTAAACAGATAGGGTGAAAGGATGCAACCTTGCCTGACCCCTTTGCCAGTTGGGGAACAATCTGTTTCTCTGAATTCTGTTCTGAGAGTAGCCTCTTGTCCTAAGTACAGATTTCTCATCAGGACTGTCAGATGTGGAGGGACTCTCATATCTTTAAGAGCTCATTATGTACATGTGAATATTCCAAAATCTGAAAAACTCCAAGAGCACTTCAGGTCTCAAACATTTTGGATAAGGGAGACTCAGCCTTCACAGGTGGGTTTTGGGTTCTTTCGTGGATGAATAGTTCAAAGACATCAAGGGATGTGGTTTTCTTGAAATGAATTCAGAAACTCCTCAGGTTGCCACATGGAAGAATCCATGCAAATTACAGAAGACTCCAGTACAAGCATGGCTGTGTGTATATGTGAGTCAAAAAGAACGGAAAAGCAATTACCGTGAGTCACACAGGCATCCTTTGTTCATGTTCTGCCTCAATGAATGATGCTAAACTTATGTTCAGGCTTTTCCACTTTCTATATAATGCCTCAGAGAGGAGTAGATGGCAGAGAGGGCATCAATGCCCAGTTTGCAGGTAGCCACAGTTGGCCCAGCATCTGGTGCCACCTTGGCTAAGCAGATCCGGCTAGGCTGAAAGTAGGACCTCTGTGCTTACCCACATGAAAGCCAAGCATACTTTTTCAGATATGTGGAGTGCTGGCAATGCATCTTCAGGGGTGAGGGTTCCTGACCCTCTGCCCCCTCCATCTTGCAAAGTAGACCTCCTTCCAGCGTGGAAGCAACCACAAGAAAAAGAACGATGGGAGATATGAGAGGGGGTGCCTTCAGGTCACCTCTGGACTTAATAGTTGCAGCGATCAAGGTAGTGCTTTGCCTGCCTTGCGTGGTTGTTTGGTTAAAATGTTCTTTTTGGGAAGGCGCAGCTCTCATGTGGCATGTGTTACCTGGATGCTTTCTGTGTCCTGTCTGTGGTTTGTACACGCTGCCTGGGATGTGTGTGCCTGAGAGGACATTTTCTCTTGCGTGCTCCTCTGGGCATCAACAGTTCATCTTGGGTGAAATATATATTCTCTGGTGCTGTGGGGATGCAAATGTGTGGTCATTTGGGGACTAGTTTCTTTCTGAAAAAGTGTTTTGGAACATAACAATGTGCTTTCAGAACAGCTGTTTTGTGCTTGGGGGCCCAGCTCTCACCTTTGGCTTGCATTCAGATTCTTGAGCAAGTCACTTTTCTTTTTAGCCCTACCTGTTTCTTCTGGGGAACGGGTGTTTGGGGACTGGCCAGAATCTCCAGGGTAGCCCTTTTGTGAACACATTTCTAACCCTCTCTCAAAATTCCCTGGGTGCCCACTGCCCCCTAACATTGCAAACCCATAGGTTCAGTGTAAGGTTTGAGACTTGAACATGTGTGTAACTGGCCAGCAGAACAGGGAGGAACCCTGGGGCAGGCTTTGGCTCTGCTCCTAACCCAGAGGTTTTGGCTTCTGAACCCACCGTGTCCTTTGGCTCAGCAACTCTGACCTTTCCTGTTATGCTGGTTTACAGGTGAAGATGAGAAATTTGCTGCTTCCTTCATGGATGGGAAATTTCCCCGGAGTACGTCAATGCAAGACACAGTCAGAGAAGGGCATGGCATCCCACCCCCACCCCAAACCGCTCCTCCCCCTCCCCCTTCCCCCTATTATTTTGACACGGCCCCACCCCCATCCTTCTCCCCCCCTCCACCCCCCGGAAGAGTCTACGATACAATACGGTCCAGCTTTAAGCCAGGCTTAGAGGCCAAACTCCACGGTCTGCCCCAAGTGATAAGTGCGGCCGAGATGTATGACCAAGCAAGGACTTCCATCCCATACCCAGAAAGGCAGAAGCGGGCACGCTCCATGATCATCCTGCAGGACTCCTCCCACATCCCCGTAGAGCCCACCGACATCCCCCGCCCGGGCCCCTCCGCCACACCTCCCGAGAAGCTGAAGCGCAAGGGGCGCATGGTGGACAACCCCTATGCCAACATGGGCCAGTTCAACGTCAGCCTCTTCGCCCCCACCAAGCCGCAGAGGAAGAAGAGTCCCCTGGTGAAGCAGCTGCAGGTGGAGGACGCCCAGGAGCGTGCGGCCCTCTCTATTGCAGGGGGCTTCACGCGGGAGCCCTCTCCCACCCGGCGTGGCCACCGCCTGAGCAGGATGGAGTACCAGCCCCAGCAGGTGGACACGGCCAGCCTCCCCTTCGCAACGGCCATTGCTGGGGTGATGAAGGACAGAGACCGTCGCCTGGATGAAAAGCGGAAATCCACTGTCTTCCTCTCCGTGGGGGCCATCGAAGGGAGCCCCCCCACCATAGAAATGCCATCTCTACAGCAGTCGCGGTCCATCGACGAACGGCTGCTGGGGAGCCGGGATGTGCTTCTGCCTTCGCCCGTCTCAGCTTTAAAGCCATTAATAAGTAGTTCCTCCTCCACCTTCATCCACCCCCTCACAGGGAAACCCTTGGACCCCAATTCGCCACTGGCGCTTGCGCTGGCCGCAAGGGAGCGGGCGCTTTCCACCCAGGTCCCCTCCAGAGTGCCCACTCCCATCCACAGCCCAGACTCAGACCGTGCGGCACCCCTGTTTGTGGACATCCAAACCAAAGAACAAGAGAGGGGGGAGCTGGAGGGCCTGGTGTCGCCTGCGTACTCTCCCGGAGCCAAGGCGCCAACACCGGGTACCTTGACCCCAACGCAGAGCCACTGGGGGACACCGACAACTGTGAGGAAAGAGGGGGAGGCGCGACCCGAGACGCCCACCAAGGAGGAGAAGAAAGCAGAAGAGAGGAAGTCGATGATCATCAGCATAGTGGACACCTCGCAGCAGAAGACAGCTGGGCTCATCATGGTGCATGCGACCAGCAACGGCCAAGACTTGGGACTGGACAGGAAGGAGGAGAAGGTGCCTGTCCCTGAGGCAGGCCTTGAGCCAGGGGAGCTGTCCGCGGTGGAGGCCCAGCCCAGTCCGGTGGGGAAGGCCCCCGTCAGCCCAGCCTCTGACAAAACCCTAGGGCAAGGTAGCTCAGAAGAGGAAGTGGAGCCGTACACGGTGACACTGCCCCCGGCTCAGCTGTCTTCAAGTGATGAAGAAACGCGGGAAGAGCTGGCCAAGATTGGTCTGGTGCCTCCCCCGGATGAGTTTGCAAACGGGGTCCTGGTCACCACCCCAGGCACACCTATCAGCCAACTGGCTGCTCCAGCAGTTGCCACGCCATCCATGCCAGTGGCAGCAGTAGCACCTTCTACCACTGGTGGAACACCCTCAGGGAAGCCCTCTGATGCCCCCACAGCCCCTGAGTCTGCCGCAGACTCAGGGGTGGAAGAGGTGGACACCAGGAGTTCAAGTGACCACCACCTGGAGACCACAAGCACCATCTCCACCGTCTCCAGCATGTCCACATTGTCCTCTGAGAGTGGGGAGCCCACTGACACGTACACTTCCTTTGCGGACGGACAAACTTTTATACTAGAGAAGCCGCCAGTGCCTCCAAAGCCAAAACTCAAGTCCCAGCTCAGCAAGGGGCCGGTTACCTTCAGGGACCCTCTTTTGAAGCAGTCTTCGGACAGCGAGCTCATCTCCCAGCAACATGCGGCCATTCTGGCTTCTGCCAGCGTCGGCCGGCCACGCTACCTCTTTCAGCGAAGGTCCAAGCTGTGGGGGGACCCCCTGGACAGCAGGCCAATCCACGGGGCTGAGGATGACAAACCAACTGTGATCAGCGAGCTGAGTTCCCGGCTGCAGCAGCTGAACAAGGACACGCGGTCCCTGGGGGAAGAGCCCGCTGGGAGCGCGTTAGACCCAGGGAAGAAATCACCAGTGGTTGCAGCACGGTAAGGCCGAGGGGAGTTGGGCACAGAGGCAGCCCTGTCCTGACCAACAAGAGACACCCCACGCCTTGGCGGAGGGGCGAGGGAGGCTTAGGGCTCCAAAGGGGCAGGGAGGAAACACCCCAGAAGACCTCAAGAACTGGTGGGGAGAAGAGGCGGCTAGGGGAAATTGGGTGACCCTCTCCGGTTCCCCTGGCACAATCCCTCTCTCTTTCTTCCCATCCTTCCCTGCTCCAAAAGGGTGTGTCCAGACCAGTACTCTTTCCCCCCATTTTGTTTCAATTTTGTCCCGCAGGGCCCTTTTACACTGCAGCACAGTTACTGCGCTTAATGATTCCACTTTAATTGCCATAGCAGCACTCTATGGAAGCCTGGGGTCTGTAGTTTGGGGAGGCACCAAAGGAACTCTCTGGCTGAGAGTTTCAAATACCTCTCCCCAAAGTGCCAATCCCAGGATTCCATAGGATGGAATCATGGCAGATAAAGTGGAATCATAGTGCTATAACTTTGTTGTGTGGAAAGGCTATTGCTCTGTGCTGACCCTGCATGCCTACATGTGTCCTTCCCCACCTCACCCCCCAAAATAACTTTGAATTCTCACAACTGTGTCCATATGCACGCTGGTAAACCTGGCGAAGGGCAAACTCTGAGAGAGGATCACAGAACTGGGTTTAGCATTTGCTAAAAAGAATGGAAAGGAAATCAGCGCTTCTCCGTGCATTACATAGCAATTGTGCTATGCATTGCTTTTATTGCCCTGCAGATTCCTGCAGTGGGTGTACATGGCCAAAATGTGTCCTGAAATACCTATCGGCACACGCTGCATAGTCGACAGCTTTTTAAGCAAACTTAATAGGTGGAGCTGCCCTTTGCATGAGAAAGAGAACCATGGGCATCTTTCATCATGAGCCATCATCTTTGCTGATAAGGAGGAAGGCTGAGGCAGAACAGGGACATGGAAGGCAACCTGCCGCAAGGATCCCTTCATGAGAGGCAAGATTTTGTTTGGGGATGGAAAGAACAAAAAAGTGGAGGGAGAACAGGTGATGGAGCAGGGAGAGGTGGGGGCACTGCCCCCGTGGGAATTCTGCAGCCAAAATGAAATCTTCCTTTTTTCCTTCCCCAAATTTCTAGCACTGGAGAGTGATACAGTGAAAATGGTTCATACCTAGAACTCCTCTTTGCTGTGTTTGCCTTCTTGTGGTCATTTGGCTTGCCATCTTTTTTTTGGGGGGGGGGGTGCCTAAACTCTGGCCTCGTCTGCACAGGCTAAAAGGCCCACTTACCCACCCACCCTGGCCCAGTTCTGGCATCAACAAAAATCCTGTTTGGATGATGCATGGCCAAGCCCCTGGTTCTAGTGGGAGCAGTTATGTCCGGCACCAGAACCATGGTATAACACCCTTTAAAGAGTTTTTAAAAATACACCTATTACTTCTGGAAAGATCCAGAGCCCTCCATTCCCACGCCACCATGGCTCTCAGCACGCATGTCCATTGGGCTTCCTTGTGTGTCCGCTGCTGCCATGGTCACTCATTCAAAGGTCAGAATCATCACTGGGTGCCTTGCTCTGACCTCAGAAGTGAACAACAATATTTTTTCTTTGGGGGGGCAACAACTCCATTTTGTGCCCCCACAGCTACACCCCTGTAGTGGATTACCCCACATGGGCCATAGCGCCCAGTAACAGATTCCCTAGAGAATGGCTGGTCTGGACAGACTCTTCACTCTCCTGATGGACACATCTCTTCTTTGCTGTTTCCTGTTGCCTCCCTCCAGCGTCTCAGACCTCTCTTTTTCTTCCCTTTTTTTACTGAGAATTTTTCTTTAAATACTGTAGAACAGATCCCACTTTTGGGAACCTGAAGGCATAACTTTTGGGGCCCTGCCGGTGCTGGCAGGAGTTCCAGTTTGGTAGGACCAGCAGTGCACAGCAACACTTTCCCCATGTAAATGCCCCCTTCACAGAAGCAGCAATTTCCTTTGCATAGAGGGAGAGCAGAGGGGGAACTCCCAATTTCCCCCCTTCATGTGGGGATGGCATCGGGGCCCACTCCCCAGGCAGCAGTTAATGGATCTGTTGGGACCCAAAACTGGCCCCTCTTCCAGCTCAATGACATCTCTTTCAGGATGGGGTGATCAGAATTGGGTTCAGCATCCTAAATATGCAAGTAGCACATTTATACAATGCCATTGTGTCACCTGCTGCTTTGCTTGCCAGCCTTTCCCCTAATGGCTCTCTTGTGAGTCTGTGAAGGCTACCCACTCATATGCCCATCCACTTCTATGCCAGTTCAGATTTTATTTCATATCTTTTATTTGAGTCCACACGACTTTGGATTTGTTTTTAACTGCATCTGTTGTCATCCAGGTACCCAGTTTGGAGCTTCTCAAGGTCTCCTTGGGATTTTGCCTCCCTGAGTAACTCAGGTGGACTCATAAACTTGTCTACCCCCCGGCCCCACCTCTCCCCCACCCTGGCACCCTCTGGTCTAGAGAATCTACAACACCAACTGCCCAAATAGATATTATACTGTATTTGTTTAGTTAGAAGAATGCCTACTAGACACAGCATGCTTTGACCACCATCCCAGCCTGTCTGGTTTTGGAAACTGAGCAAGGCTGGGTCTGACTAGTCCTTGGATGGAAGACTATCAGGAGGAAAGACTGGGGGAATCTCTGGGTACAACTAGGAAAGATTCCTGCCTAGATAGCTACTGCTGTTGCCAGCCAGTGTTAGAAACACAGGGGCTAAGACAGGCTCCCAAGGGTCTCTCACTCAGTGCAAGGGAGTTTTCCTGTCTTCCATATCAAGTCATTTAGAGCCTTATCCCATTATTAAACAAACCTGTAAAACTGGGAGAGGGTCGTAAAAGTGTTGTAAAAGTGTCCCATTTGCCAAGCTGAAATAATCCATTTGGTAAAAATGAGGCCTTTACAATGTTTTCCCACGCTTTTACAACTTGAAGAGAGGGAGAGTCATGCAAAGGGAGAGAAAAAAAAGCATGTGGCTTTTCGTTTTCCTGCTGAGTTTGTTGAATAAGGTGATAAGGCTCTTAGGCAGTACAGTTAACAAAACAACCGCAACATTTAGCACTGATCCCCAAAACAGGGTTTTTAAAAGTTGTTTATGCTTTGAGTGCTTTGCAGGGAGGCTGATTTGCCCAGAGGTGACCCTCCCTGTGACTGTCTCTGACCTCCCTCCGTCTTTTCCTTTCCACCTCTCATCCATACCCTGTGTCTTGAGCTGCCTCACAACCTGACAAATTCTGCAAAGGCAAGGGGCCATGCCTTAGTGGCCCACCACTTTCCTTTGGTGGCCAAGGACCTTGGGACGAGGTGGACATGAGCCCCAAAGGCCAGGCGGGCTCCACTGACCCCCGCCTCACAGCCCAAACTGGGGGGGAAGGAGGGACCCTCCCTGCTGGAGTGAGAGTCTGACCCAGCCCCACCAGCCGGATCCTGTTGTCACAAATTGCTCTGTCTAACCAGCCCCAAGGTGCTCTAGTGTATAATTTGAAGTCAGTATCCAGATGTAAAGGGGGAAGTAGAAAACTAATATATATTTGGAATGCAATTTGGAAAACCCACCATTGCTTTGTATTCCTACAGATCTGAGAAAGAGAGTGAAGAGAAATAAGCCATGTAGGCATTTAGCTCCTAGGGTAAAGCTTCCTCTTTCTATATAAACTCATCAATTAATTCTGTTTCAGTTGAAAGGTGTTGATGTTCTGGTGTGAGCTTCCAACTACTGCAGTTTAACCGCTACCTATTTCCTTGTAGGCTTTGTTGCTGTTTTCATCTCAGTCGCGCAAGGTGCCAAAACAGAATGGCAGCTCCATTCCAAAAACATCAGTCATGGCAAATGCTGGTCATTCAAAAACAGAAGAGCCCACATTGGGATCATTCAATTGAGTTGGAGGGAGGGGGGAACACCTCTTTTCCTTGCAGAAGGTCCTGGGTTCACACACACACACACACACCAGTGTTTCTCAGAAAGACTAGAGGAGGCCGTCTAGCTTCAACCCCAGAGACGTCTCTCCAGGCAGTGCAAATGATATGGAGATGGATGGACAGTATGCTATGGAATAGCATCCTGGGTTTCTATCTAGAAGTCTATCCTTCATTTAGAACTAAGGGGACTTGAATCTGCCTTGCTATTGAAGGGAAGGAAAAGAGCTCATTCCACACATCCACACCTAGCTTTGATTTTGGTCTATGGCCCACACAGGAAAACAACCAGCTTTTGCCTCTGCCCAGGAACAGTGCTTTTCTGTTGCACAGCTCAGGGAACACAAGCCTCATCTACATTCACACATGCAACACAAGCCAGAACCAGAAGGCAACACCCAAAGTAGACGTTCAGCTACTTCCTTTTTAAATAAATAAAAAAATAAAATTAGTTGCATTAGTTAATTGATCTAATTTAAA
Source organism: Sceloporus undulatus (assembly GCF_019175285.1). Lineage (NCBI taxonomy): Eukaryota > Metazoa > Chordata > Lepidosauria > Squamata > Phrynosomatidae > Sceloporus > Sceloporus undulatus. The sequence continues at coordinate 1,099,482 of NC_056526.1, read as the reverse complement.
ATAATTTTAAATTTTATTTGCATTTTTCCTGCTGTTTGGGGCTGAGCAAAGACCGGAGGCAGACATCTGTCCCCTGGCACTGGCAAAGCTCCCACCTATTTGAAGGGCAGCAAGTTCCCAGGTATTTCTCATGCTCTGATTCCCTCCAAAGCCTCCTGAATAGCAGCTGTTAGTGTCAACCTCTCCTTCTGCCCTTTTAGAGGGAGGAAGAGCCCTGTAATTAATCAGATGAATCATGCCTCTCCTCTTAGCTCTTTCCCTGAAGCTGATGTCTCAAAATGATATGAGATGCTCCTATTTCTTTTTGTACACTTCTGTTTGCACTTGAAAGCATAGAATTGTAGAATCCCAGAGTTGGAAGAGACCCAGAGGGACATCCAGTCCAACCTCATTCTGCCATGCAGAAACACAGAAGGAAAGCATCCCTGTCAGATGGCAATCCAGCCTCTGTTTAAAAACCTTTGAAGAAGGAGACTCTGCCAGCCTCCAAGGAAGCATCTTTCACTGTCCAACAGCCTTAATGTCAGGAACCTAATGTTGAGATGGAATCTCTTTTCCTGTCGTTTGCATCGATTGCTCAGTGTCCTATTCTCTGCAACAGCAGAAAACAAGGTTGCTCCTTCTTCAGTATGACACCCCTCCAAATATTTATACATGGTTATAATATAATAATATAATAACTTTTAGATTGTAAGCCTGAGGGCAGGGAACTGTCTGATTAAAAATAATACTGTAAGCCGCCCTGAGAGCCATTAGGACTGAAGGGCGGGATATAAATACCTAAATAAATAAATAAATAATATCACCCCTTAACCTTCTGGGTGATGCTGGCTTTTGTTGAAGCAGCAATACTTGGGGGTCAGGAAGGTTAGCCCATCACACTGAGCTAAATTCTACCCCTGCGAGAGATGCTCTTTACCCTGGAAGGCATTCCCCCTCCTACTGCATGGTTACCTTCAGCTCAGATCAGGGAAACTGCATGGGGCAGCCGCAGGAAACAGGTTAAAAGAAAACCTGATGGCTCCAGTTGACTTGAGAGCCTCCTCTGCTCCTCTTAAGAACAAACCAGCAGCCGTGAGTAGGGAGCCCTTGCCCTGCTCCTTTATGGAACCTCATGGCTGTCTGCTGTTTGCCATAGCCTCAGTCTTTCCTAATCACATTTCCAGTTTAATTGTCATCAAGATGTTAAAAGCCTGGAAATCAAGGCCTATAAGGAAATCCCCTGGGAGCAGGATACGTTTAGCCTGGAGAAGAAAAGGCATGAGAGAAGAGATGAATGCCCTCTTTAAATTTCAGAAGCGATGTCATGTAGAGCAGTGCTCCCCAAAATGGTGGTCTCTGGACTGATGCTAGTCCACAATGTAATGGCTGCTGGACCACAGCAAGCTTTCAGGTAAGAAAGAAAAGCTGTACTCAGTGGGTACAAATATGGAGCTAGATCCTGGTCACCCATATCAGATAGCTTAAGAAGCACTGATGCAGAAGAAGGAGCAAACTGGTTTTCTGCTGCTTCAGAATCAGAACAGAAAAAGAACAACCAATGTATTCAAATTGCAAAGAAAAGAAAATCCACCTAAACATTAGGAAGAACTTCTTTTCAGTAATTGCTGTTTGATAGTGGAATTGACATCCTTGGAGCAAGGTAGACTCCCCTTCTTTGGAGGTCTTTAAAAAGACGTTGGGTAGGTGATTTAAATATTTGAAGGAATGCAATGCAGAGCACTGTTTCTTGAGACAGCTGGTGTTGGCGGTGGGCTCACAGGTTATTTTTAATGTTTTAATTTTTATTATATATATATAATAAATTACAGGTACAGGAAAAGAGATTCCATCTAAACAGTAGGGAGAATTTTTATATGTATTTTTTGCTTACTGTAAGATCCATGTCCATCAATAAAATGCACATCTTCAGACTCTCCTCTTTGGAGATCTTTTTGGATGGCATCTCTCAGGAATGCCTTAACTGTGTATTCTTGTGTGGCAGGAGGTTGGACTATATGGTCTTTAGCATCCCTTCCAACCCTGTGATTCTGTGATTGCAAGCTCAAACATGAGTGGAAAAGCAGATCTCTCTGGCATTTGGAGAGCTGAAGCTCCCAGTATTGCAAGATTAGAAAACAAGGTCTTTAATAATATTCATTGAGTGATGCTCCTCTAGACCAGCGGCTCCCAACCTGTGCTCCGTGGAGCCATTAGGGCTCTGCATGCACTTCCCAGGTGCTGCATGGCCGCTCCAGGAAAATGAAAGAACTAAAAATTGAATGAAATTAAAGGATAAAACCAAAAAGTAATGCCTAAACACTGTTAACTTGTAAGATATATAGGGTAGGCCACTTAGGGGCTCTGCCATAGAAAATGATTATAAAAAGGGCTCCGTGAGTCAAAAAGGTTGGGAACCCCTGCTCTAGGCAATCATTTTGTTATGCACCATCTTTTCCAGTGTTGCCAGAGAGAGCGTGCCAGGGAGACCTTTGGCAGAGGTTGTGTGCAACATCTCCCAGCCCCAGAGAGTTTCTGTCATTCATTCATTCATCTAGTACAGTAGTAGTCCCCAAACTGTACTCTTTAAGGGATTTGGACATCATGGCTGAGGCCTCTGGGAGCTGAAGTCCAAAATCTCTTAAAGGGCACAGTTTGGGGACTACTGATCTAGTAAAGCTGATGCCAACCCATCCCCTGCCCATTTGCCTGGAGCACATTTAGAGCCCCAGAAAAACATACAGACAGATAGGTAAGAGAGAAGGAGCCACCAGTGGGCTTTTGCTACCTTAAAAAAGAAAGGAAGAAAGAAAGAAAGAAAGATCACACATAAAAACCTCCAGCCACTATCCAGTCTTTTTTGTTAAAAGTCCCAACTCCCAAATCCTTACTTTTTCAAAAATTGGCCAAAACCAGGTTGTAAAAAACTGGAAATGACTTTGTAAACTTTCTTGCTTGGTTTCTCAAATAGCAAGAGTCTTGTGAAGCCTTCCATGGCTCTATGTCTAATGATCACAAAGCCCTGGACTACCTGGCAAGATCATGTGGAGGGGGGACAATCTTGCCAAGTCCTCCAGGACCCTCTGTCAAACTGCCATAGAGTCTGGAAGACTTGGAAAGACGGCACAGCTTTTTGTGGTCAGTTGCTGCTGGTAAAATAGGAATCAAAAGGATATCAGAGGGCCCTTGAAGTGAGTTCCCTCAGAGGGGATGGAAGAGAATCATAGAATCCTAGAGTTGGAAGAGACCCCAAGAAGGGCCATCCAGTCCAACCCCACTCTGCCATGCAGGAACTCTCAATGAAAGCATACTTCACAGATGGCCATCCAGCCTCTGTTTAAAGACCTCAAAAGAAGGAGACTCTACCACACTCAGAGGGAGTGTGTTCAAACAGCGCTTACTGTCAGGAAGTTCCTCCTAAAGAAAGAGATAAGAATCACAGACAAGAATCAGATTTTACAGTTGGACCACCATATTTGTGGGGATCCCTTTGCACAGATAACAAAATCTGTGCCTGCTCAAGTCCCAGTGAAAATAATGGCAGCACCTGTGCGCCCGCTAGCACAGTCACGTGTACGTGCCGCCATTCATTAAAACAAGGGATGCCATCTACAGATGGTTAAATCCATGGATATTAAATTCTCTGATAAGGAGGTGGACTGTAGTTAAAGACAGCCTAATGGGCAATAATGAAACAAGAATTCTGGAGTCAGATAATTTTACTGCCACATTCATTATTCTTACTACTGATTAATCCAACCGCAACCCCTGTGCCTCTGATTAAAACAGAATAGATTTTCTTTTGATTAAAGCAAGGAGCAACCATTTTTGTAGACTGGAAAAAAAGGGGATTAAAGTACAGCGCCTGGGCAATGCAAAACGTGGCCCGCTGCCTCGGTGCAGCCGCCGCTCCTGTTGTAGGCTCACTTCCTTGCAAGACAAAGAACTGCAGAATCCATTTGGGAAGGGTGCCTCCAGCAGAGCTGATGCAGGAAGGGTCCTAATCTAATCCAAAAGGAATTGCTGGAGAGATTGGGCAGGAGGGGGAGAGCACCTTCTTGGCTTCCAATGTGAGCGCACACAGCCTACAAGGATGTAGGGGCTTTATGGGTCACAAGTCACAGCATGCTTTGTAACCCACCACACCCCGACAGCTTCACTTCCATCCCCACGTTAACCTTTTACTAATCCTGGCATACATGCCCCACTCTTCCGCCCAGCAAGTGGATTGTGGCCATGGGCTCCTGCATGTTCATGGAAGGTGGGGTGGAGGAATTGTGGGGCAGGGGCGATGCATTCCCTAGGAGTGTGTGCTTTCAATACGCTGTGCCCCTGAGAGACAGCTTGGAAGTTTTGAAAGGTTTACATCTGAGCCAAAGACACTTTCCTGCTATTGCCAATTCCGGTACTGAAAAGTGACAGCATGCAAAAGCATCCCTTCAGGTAGCTGTAGACTGGATTCCTTGGAAGGCTTCAGCCCCTGTTGCAAAGCCTCTGTAGAGTAACACAGGCACAGATTTTGGAGCAGTTTATGCCACAGGTGATCTCTTGTGATCTGAGCACCTTGTGCTGTCCATTATCCTTCCCACACCATCTTCCTGCAACTTATGCAAAACGTTTGTGATCAGGGTACAACCTGTCTGAGAACCAACTATGTTTTGGCCTCACAACCTCCCTTACAGGCTTAGAGATAGGTAAGAGAAGGAAGCTTCCTTGGGTCTCACTCTGGGAGAAAGTCAGCATAAATGGAGTCAGTAAATACATAAAAATACATTAGAGGTTTCAGGAAGGGGGATCTGCTAGACTGCAGGGCTTACTACCGGATGGGCTGGATGTATCTTGGAATGAGGATGTTCATCCGAGGTGGGGACCTGACTTGTTACACAGAACATGACCTGGACTGGGTCCCAAGGGCTTAATCCTTTCTTTCTCCTTCTTTATCCCTCTAGTTTGGAAGATTCCAGCTGACAAATACTCCTGGGAGTGAGGACAGGGGAAAGGAGGTAGTTAAGCTTTTCCTATCAGCCCCAAAACAATGATTTCCATTTCTCAGAGTCACAAGATAAGCTTGGCGGTACAAGTGGAGGGTTGGAATATGGGAGAAAACAGTCTAATCTCTATTCTCAGGGAGGTCTAGGGCAGCAAGGCAGAAAGTCACTGAGGGTTTTTCCTTATCAGTCCCAAAGGCAGGGCAAACACTAGTCAAGAACCCACACAGGCCCATGTAGTTTAAACTTCTGCATGCAGAATTGTGCATTAATTGTGTGCTGTGCAGTCCTTGTGCTAAAAGGCAAAAGCACAACTGAACCAAGGCATCAGGTTACAACTGTCTAGGGACTACTTATTTATTAGGTTAGACTAATTAGGATGCGAGTAAAAATGCATGAGTTTAAATATGTGCACATCATAACACAGAGAGAAACAGGGAGTTTTGTGGGGGGGGGGGGGGTCAGTTCTCCTCTGAAATGGAAACAAAGGCATCAGCTGGCCTGAGAGACTCAGCAGAGGAAAGTGGGAGGTCATCCTGGATTGAAAGAAAAGGGAGACACTTCTAATAGGAAGAGACTGGACATTCATCCCATAGAAGCAACTGAGAAGCAGAATGGCTTAGGGACTCATTATGAGACGATGATGAGGACAACAGGGTCCGATGCTTGTCCTCCCCCTCATTCTGTCCGGGGGCAGGATTTCCAAAACCCTATGCAAACCCCTTATGAATCTTTGAACTTGACTTACTATGGAGGTGCAAACCCCCACCTTTGACCTCTGCTGGTGCAGTTTTAGAACTGACTGCAGGGAGGGCATCTGCACTGGCCAGCGGATGGACCCTCTGCCCTTTGAATCAGAAGAGGTGGAAGGTTTCCAGTCCCTGCAGTCAGGATGACAGGCAGAACCTCAAGGGCCCTTTGGAGCACTGTGGGATTTATTTCAACAATGAAGAACACAGCAAGTTTTTTCCTTCTCCCTGCCCACTATCATGCCATGCCTGACAATGGCTTCTACATCCCAAAAGTAGGTTAATGCAAAGCCCCCAATTTAAAAGAGGAGTACTATGTAAACATGCAGTTTTGTATTTTAAGAGCACTTAAATCACAGCAGACTAGTGCACCGGTAATGGGCTTTGCTTCCACTGCCCTGGTGCTAAGTACACCGAGTTGGGAATAAACCTCATTTCTGTTACACATAAGCCATTTTAAGAGCACATAAAACAACAGAAGAGAGCATGTGACCATGTAGATCTTCCCACAGCTATCTCCCTGACTTCAAATCATTTAAGAAATGGAAAGGAAGGACAGGTGCACATCAGAAGCCCAGCTGCCATTTCAAGACCCTTGGCCCCCCTGCAGCAACGGAGCAATAACACTCCTGAAGTTTAAACTGAAAAGCTGTTCTAGTGCTTAGAAGCAGTGGTTTTCTAAGCAAGCCTTGAGAGCAGATCTGGAAGGCGTAGGATAGCTTTTAAAAGATGATGATTGCAAAGATTCATATGCAAAAGTGCAGAGGCACTTGATAAATGTCAGAAGCCCAAAACAGTATTTAATTAAGATTTCCCTGCTTTCTGTAACTCCATTCACTACCCCAAGATGACTAAAAAGAAGCAGAATAAGCCCATGCATGCTTACTGTGTCGCAAGTCCCACTGAGGCCAATGAGGCTTATTTGCAGGTAAGTGTGAACATACCTCCACACTTAGTTATGTAGTATGCATTTGCATAGCTTGTGGCATAAATTTTATATATCCCAGACAAGTAGTTTAGCTTATTGCAGTATCTGGCCTTTTTTGTTGTTAGAGTTTTATTTACTTAATTTTACTGCGGAATATACCCTGCTCTACCTGTTGAGCTGCCAACCTGCTTCAGGTGCAGAGTGGGCACATGCCATTCTAGGAAGTGACCAATGTGTTGCAGACCTCAGGAATAGTTCTCAGAGTTGCAGGGATTACAACATCTAGCAACCCATGTTAATAAAAGGAGGGAGAATTCAGGGTAGAACCAATTGAACCAAGTCACCTTTGTGGTTTCAGGAGAGAGGCTGTATCTGTTCGTCAGTGAGCAAAAACATTTTCCCATCTACTGACCTTTGACAAAGGCGAGTCTCTCTCATGGGCACAAGTACCTCTTCTCAGGCCACTTCTCATTAACCACCAACAGTGCCAACACAGAAAAGGCTGCTATGCCTGGCTTGCACATTCCTGGGGAAAGCAGCAGAAACAATGCTGAATTGCGATGCACCATTCTCATATGACTCTCCTCCTTCCTTCCTTCCTTCCTTCCTTCCTTCCTTCCTTCCTTCCTTCCTTCTCAATGCTCTCCTTCAACCCTCCTTCCCAGTCTCCCTTCACCCATCGCCTCCCCCCCCTTCACCTGTGGTCACTTGAAAAATCCACTGTTGCTTTGTCTCAGGCTTTGGCTGTTGAATCCATGCGATTATGAATGTCCCATTTCCTCTAGCTGCAGATCAGGAATGTGATTCAATGGACATTGAACTCACCAGAACTGAGCTGCCTCCCAGAATCCTTTGGTGCCAATGGCCTGGATTCCATGACCATCTTTCTTCTCAGCCCTCCTTGGCTAGTTATATCCACTGGCCCCAGGTGGCAAGAACCTCCATCTTCTGTCCCTGGAGGCCAAAAGGGTGTGTCTGTGGTGGACCAGCGTGGACAAGCAGGTGAACAGCGCTGGTGGCGGGATGCCAGAGGTCCTCTCCCCACCCCAGCCGCTGTCCCGCTGCCCCTTCCTGATCTGGGGAGAGGGCAGGTGCTCCCCCATGCTGATGATGCTGCCATCGCCGCCATCCAGGAGCACCCACCCAATCTTCCAAAATGGCTCCTGGCAGTCCTCCCCTTCCTGAGCCGGTTCCTGGCCAGCAGGCAGTGGCTTCTGGGAGCTGCAGTGGCTCCAGACTGGTTTTGTGATGAAGTCTGTTCATTCTTCTCAGTGTTGTTGCTGGCGCCCTGGACTGATGCTAACATTTCTCTCATTGCCTCTCTTCCTGCTCTCCCATCTGCATGTCTCCGCTGCTCTGTCTAGAACCACCTCAGGCCTCAGGAGGGTGGGCGAGTTGTGTAAGTGAGCATGTTCTCATCTCATAGCAACCCCATGTCCTCTGTCTGTCTGTCCGTCCGTCTGTTTGTGCTGCTGCTGCTATTGCTGCTGCTGCTGCTGTGTGTGTGTAAGAGTGGGCAGGGTTGGTGGCCTGCGGGGAGGGGGAGGGACGAGGAGGGGCAACGCTTGCTGTGCAGTGTGGATCTGTCCCCGTCCTGCCCCTCTGTGGCCCCTAGCATGTCTGTCTCCCTGTCTTGTGATGTTCTGTGCCACCAAGTCCCAGGAGGAAGCTCCCATCTGAGGCTAAACATGTGGCCCAGAGGAGGCATCCCTGGTGGAGAACGTGAGTGCAGAGGGGCCACCTGGAGGCACCTGCGTTCTGTATCCTTGCATCCTGGAGAAAGTGAGTAGCAAAGGGGTAGCTAACGTATCACCACACCACCACTAGGAACTGTATCAGTCACAGACATAAGAGGCGGAAACAGCACACTGCCTTGCCAGGGTCCAGCTGTCCTGTGGGGTTTCTTCAGTGGGGAGCAGCTCTGTAAGGTTGCCTGATATTCTCTGCTGTGGCTTGCTCACGCCACCTCCATGGTCCCCTGTGCAGCAGCTCAGCTTCTGTTGCTCTGGGTCAAACCCAGCATGATGGCCAGGGAACAATCCTAGGGCAAGTTGACCCCACAAACCGGTTCTTTGTGGGTTCCAAGCTCAGTGATCTGGGATTTAGAAGTTCTTCCTGACCCCCCTTGGGACACCAACAGAAATGTGATTCCAGCTCACTCAGAGTTCCCTCGCATCTGAGCAAGAGTAGGAGGCCATTGAGGCCTGCCTGTCTAACACAATCCTTGCAGAAGCCCAGCTGTGTGAGTGTGTACCCTGGGAGTATGTATCATCAGTTATCCCAAGACCATGGTGTTAGTAGAGGAAGCAACTTTCAAGGAGAGGAGCGCTTGAAACCATATTTTCTTTTTTGTCCTGTCCCCCCACATCCTTGTAAAAGACTAATCTGCACAGGTCAGATAGCAGTGTCTACAAAACAGCAGTCATGGATCTCCTCCAAGTTATTTACAAATGGAGGAGTGGGGGCTGTTGTGACATGCACAGTTTACAGACCTGCATGTGTGGGTGGCTCATTCTTGGGAGACTGGTGCTCAAAGAGACTAGGAAAGAGCAGCCAGGAGGTCAGGCAGAGAGAGAGAGTGTGTAGAGGAGACCTTAGCTCCAAAGACTGCTAATCTTTTTCTTCCATACATGCAAACTTTCCGCAAAGCTCTGGGTTCTACCTCCCCTTCACTCCAGCCCTGACCTTCTTGCACCTTTCAAGGGGCTGACGCAGGCATTCCCTGAACATGTTGTGCCCAATAACGCTTCCATTTGGAACCTCGGTCTCAAAGCCCCTGGGAAGATGAGCTTTGGGTTGGCCTGTGTCACCTCCATCCAGTCATGTGTGATCTTGGAACCATGTTTTGTCTCTTCCCTGTAGCTCCATCCATTGCACACATGCCAGTGCTTCAGTCTAGGACTGAATGTAAGCTTGGCTGGTGTTCTCAGTGCTGTGGCTTCTCCTGTGCCATTTCCTTCATCCATCTAAACATGGGTACGATGCTCTTCCACCTCCAGCAAGCCTGGCCTGGGCACACCTTGCCAAAGGTCTATAGGAAGACAAGCTTTTGCAGCTGGCACTGGATTGTGGAAAGGGAGATGGGAGTGAGGAACAGCCATTATTTTCACATTTCTTGGGTGGCAAGTGGAGGCTTAATGTGGTTATGAAGTAGCTTCCCACATTTCATTCCCCAAAATTTCCAAAAAAGTGGCGGCATAGTATGACTGTACAAGAAGGATGGCCCAATTCTTACAGTGAACAGGCACTAGAATCAGCAAGAACATCCAGTCACTTATGCTCTTTGCTGCCGCCATGCAAAGCCCACCACAATTTTGCACTCACAACTCCAAGTGGCTGCGTGCTTAGCAGCTTGCTTGTCATCTCTCCATAGAAATCTGTTCCCATCTACACATTCGGGTCAGGTATTCCACTGCCCTGTTTTGTCCATCCTTTGACTATTGCAGTCAGTCAGATAAGAAGAGATGCTACAGTACAAACGCTCTGCATGCAAGATCTAAATGCTTGGGAAACCATTTCCCCGATACCATTCTGCTGAAAACCTTGCTCCTCCACTGAAATGGTTCCATTTTGCTTGTAAAGAATGTACCCAGAACATTTACAAATACAAAACCCCTTAAGCACTTTTCAGTCTCACTGAAGTTGATTTCAGTGTGAATATTAAGTTCATTCATTCCATTGAAATGAACGGAAACAGTGTTTAATTTTGATTAGGCCATAACCTGTTATTACATAAGTCCAACTAAAGCCAGTGGGGGAGGCTCACCTAAGAGGAGAATGGTTTTGAGGATGACACCCACCTGTTGAGAATGTATTTCTTCTGGACAGAGTGCAGATGAGATTGCTGCTGTCTTAACAAAGCAAGGGTTGGCGATAGTATCTGAGAAGATGCTCCTAAGCATTGCTGCAGGCCCACCATTAAAAGCCCTCTGGACTCTCTGCAGCCCTCTCCTACCTTTTCATCATTTGATCAGCAAGAGCCTTAAAATGCAAACATTTTCAAGCGGCATCCCATTAGTTCTTCAAACCACTGCTGTTTATGGCCATGGCGCACTGCTATCCAGTCCCTTGGCCAGGGATTCCCAGTTTCAACTTCAGTTGCTGCATGCAAAGCTGCAGAGACACCACGATGCAGAGGAAGGATTGTGCCAGCTTTGCTGAGAGGCCAAGGTGGGAATTATGAACAGTTTGAGCACACAAGAGATTTAGAGAGATCAAACCTAAATGAGGGATTAAATTCCTGTAGCAATTTCATCCAAGTATGACCATCAGAGCCTCCCAAATAGCCACTGCTGCCGGTGTGGCCTGGCAGAGACAGATGGTGGCAGTTTGCTGAGGGTGGTCAAGCCACACTGGCTTCTGCAGGAGAGAGTCCCAGTTTTCCAAGAGCTCTCCAGAGTGTTGGAACTATTTGAGGAGGAATGGCAACCTTGTGAACAAGAGGCCTTCAAGAGATCCTGGGCAAGTGTGTTGGGAGATGATGGTATTTGTTGCTGTAGTTTTCAAGGCTTTTAAAATAATCCAAATGATATTTTTGTGGTCTGGTGTCAATCCTGGACAATGAAGAAAGCAGACAAGAGGAAAATCAACTCCTTTGAAAAGTATTGTGGGAGAAGGGTGCTATGGGTAGCCATGTATTGCCAAAGGAAATCTCACTAGATAGCTAAATGGCTAAGATGAGGTTGTCATACCTTAGACATATCATGGGGCAATGTGACCCACTGGAGAAGATGCTGATACTTGGTAAAATGGAAGGCAGTAGGAAAAAGAGGGGAAGAATAATAGAATCTTTATAGAGCTGGAAGGGAACACAAGGGCCATATAATCCAAACCCCTATCATGCAGGAAGACACAACTAAATTACCCCTGAAAGATGCTAATCCAACATCTGTTTCAAGACCCCCAAAGAAGGGTGCCTACTGTCAAACAGGTCTTACCATGAGTAGGTTCTTCCTAATGGTTAGGAGGAACCACTTTTCTTGCCATCTGAATCCATTGGTTCATGTTCTTGCCTCTGAAGCAGCAAAAAATAAACTGGTTCCATCTCCTGTATGACTTCCCTTCAGATACTTAGACATCTATCATCTTACATCTCGGTCTTCTTTTCTCCAAGCGAAACATATCAAACTCCCTCAGTCATTCTCCAGAAGGCTTGGCTTCCAGATCTTTGATCCCACTTTGTGTCCCATACTGGGAGAAAGACAGGATAATTTTTGGAAAATGGTCACAAAAACTTTTTTGAGTCTCAAGAAACCCTGATGAGAAAAATACTGGGCTGGCAAGAATCTTCAAATTTCAGTACTAATTCTGTACAATATTTGCACTTAGTTGTTTTGTGCTGGAAACAGCATTTTGTTAAAATGATATTTCTGTATTGAAATATTTCCTGCACAGGAAATGCTGTTTCTGGTGCAGAAAATGTTTTCTGTGCAAAATGTCTATGTAAGAATTTTGTGCAAAATTGGTCCCTAATTGTGAATAGACCCTGAAAACTGTGATTTCTCACCGTGGTAAATCTGCTAAAATTGCATGTTGCTCCCTTTGAAAAGAAACATAGTGAAGAATTAACTCCTGATGGTGACCCTACAAATAAGAGACCTCCAAGGGCCCCCATCAACAGTCCTGCTTAGGCCTTACAAACTGAAGGCCATGACTTCTTTGAGTCTATCCACCTATAATGTGATCCTCATTGTCTACTGTATTCAGCATTATCAAGCATTATCAACTTTTTCAATGATATGATTGGGCAATTCCCTTAAAACCAGGAGTGTGTCCCATAAAAACCCAGAGTGAATTCCCCACCCCAAAAGTAAAGGAGCCCCAAGCCACATCTGCTGCCTGGTCAGCTTGGCGCAACCAAACAGTAATTAGATTAAAATCCTTAAGCCGCATCCACACCACCCTTTCAGATGCCTTGCAATCCCACAAAACTGAGACGTTGTGTGCCAGAAATCAAGAACAGGAAGAAAGAAAGCTTTCTCCACCAGACATTACAAAGAATAGCACTGTAAAGCATTTCTGAAGCTCTGTGTAAGATGCCATCCAAGGTCTGCCAGCTAGCCATATGCCAAAGTACAAGACTCTTTGTGACCCCCCCCCCCAAACACACATACACACTTTCCCTCAGAACAGATGGGACCAGTTCCAGTTGACTCCCATTTAATGATGATTATCTAGTGAAGTGGTTCATTGATTAAGCCATCATGGACTGGCACCATGTGCTGGGAAATGAGTGGAGGAATTGGACTGGATGGCCTTTGTGGTCTCTTCCAACTCTACGATTCTATGATTCTATGAATGAATCACCTCCTTGGACACTGATTGAGAATCTGCTCACATGGCAAGCTCCTCAGAGGATGGCAGCCATGACATATGGCCAGCTATTAACACTGGCTGCAGTTGCAGTTAAAATCGCTGCATAATGGAGGGTCCTTTCTGGGTTTCTCCCCAGGCTGCTATCCTATTTGACATAATCCCCTAATGTCAACAAAAAAGACTTCCCTATACAGAGAGAGAGAGAGAGAGAGAAAGCAACCATAGAATGATAGAGTTGAAAGAAACCACAAGGGCCATCCAGGCCAGTCCCATTCTTCTGCCATGCAGGAACTCTCAATCAAAGCATAACCAACAGAAGATGGCCATCCAGCCTCTGTTTATAGACCTCCAAGAATAGAGACTCCATCAACATCTCTGAGGGACTGTCTTCCACCATAGAAGAACTCTTACTATCAGGAGATTCTTCCTAATGTTGAGCTGGAATCTCTTTTCCTGTAGTTTGCATCTGTTGCTCCTTGTCCTATTCTCTGGAGCAGCAGAAAACAAGCTTGCTTCTTCCTCAATGTAATACCCCTTCAGCTACTCAAGCAGGGCTATCATATCACTTCTTAAACATCTCTTCAGGCTAAACATACTCAGCTCCCTAAGTCTTTTCTCATAGGGCTTCATTCAGACCCTTCACCAATTTGGTCACACTCCTCTGGACACACTCCAGCTTGTCCACATCCTTTTTGAATTGTGGTGCCCAGAACTGGACATAATGTTATTCCAGATGAGGCCTGACCAAAGCAGAATTGAGTGGTACTATTACTTCCCTTGATCTAGACACGATACTTCTCTTGATGCAGCATAGTATTGCATTGGCCTTTTTAGCTGCCACATCTCACTGTTGATTCATGTTCAACTTCTGGTCTACTAGGACTCCTAGATCCCTTTCAGACGTAGTCTTATTAAGTACCCATGAAATGCATTTCATTTTTCCGTCTGAAGTGCAGTACCTTACATTTCTTCCTGTTGAAATTCATTTTGTTAGTTTTGATCCAGTTTTTTAATCTATGCAGGTCCTTTTGAATTTTGATCCTGTCCTCTGGGGCATTAGCTACTGCTCTTAATTTGGTGCCATCTGCGAATTTGATAAATATGCCCTCTATTCCTTCATCCAAACCACTGGTCACATCTCTCCAGGAT
>NC_056526.1:1074008-1085349 GCF_019175285.1 Sceloporus undulatus | reverse complement strand
AAGAAGAGGAGCCACTGCTGAGCATGCATGAGTTCAGCTGTTCTTGATGGCCATGAAATCATCTTGGAAGTGAGTGAAAATGGGAAACTGTAATTTTGGGATTTACATGCACATCTTTTGCCTCCTTGCATCCACTTGCTGATAGTAACAAGCTGCACATCAATAGACATGTTGACTGCTGCTTCTAGCAGTGTGACAGCTTCTCAACCTGCTGGTGCCCCTGGCCTAGGATGGCACAAGGCCTGGAAGATGGCACAAGGCTAGCAGAACATATCGTACCCACACTTCTGAGAGGAAAGAGGCAAGTGGTCTCTGTGCCATACGCTTCGGAGTTCTTGCTGGCCAATGAGGACTTCAGCACTTTTTCCTTTCGGACAGCTAAGCATTTCTGCCATGTCTTTAAGATTAGGACTCACCTTTCAGAGTGCTTTTATTGTGCATTACTGCATGGCAGAATGAGGTGGACTAAATGGCCTTTCTGGTCCTTTCCAACTCTAAAGACGGGATTTCATTTTATGTCTCCTTATTCATGGCACTACCTCCCCAAATATAGTGGGATTTTTAACCGGGGGGGGGGTGGAAGCATTTTTGAGTGGCTTCTCCTAGAATGAGATGCTCGAATCTCCTGGTTTCTATCCAGTGGCCACAAGAGTCCCACACAGGGAACAGAGAAATAACATAGTAAGAGCTGGATGATGTTTGTTGTTATTGCTATTGAATCAACCTCAACTTATGGCAACCTTATGAATAGAGACCCCCAGAAGAGTCCCCCATCATCCCTGCCCTGCTCAAACTCGGGGCAACAGTGGCTTCCTCTGGTGAAGTGAATCCACCGTAAGCATTCTTGCTTTTCTCTCCTGGCTTCCATTTTGCTGACCATTGTTGCCTTTTCTATTACGTCACATTATCATCTCATGATAGATCTCTCTTTGGGACTTTTTCTAAAAATCAGTTTTCTAGAGCAATTCCTGCTGGCCCAGGGGGGGTCTCAGCTATTAGACCCTTCCTGCTTTCTTGTACAGACAGTCCTACTAGGTAGCGCTTCATCCCGGTTCTCTTGACAACTGTGCAAAGTGCTCCTTTAGCCTCCATCAAGCTCCATTCAAACCACGTCTCAGCGAGTGTCAGCTTCAGGCTTGGTCTGAACAGACAGTTTCAGAGCAGAATTATGGATAAGCAAGCTTTGTTAAGTCTGGGGCTGAGATTAAACACTAGAACATAGAGTCATAGAGTTGAGAAGACACCACTAGGGCCCTGATCCAGTCCAACCCCATTCTCGGCCATGCAGGAAATCCAAATCAAAACACCCACAGATGGCCCATCCAGCCTCTGTTTAAAGACCCTCCAAGGAAGGAGACTCTATCACCCTCCGAGGAAGGAGTGCATTCCATTGTCGAACAGCCTATGTCAGGATTCCTCTAATGTTGAGCTGGAATCTCTTTTCCTGTAACGTCTCCATTGTTCCGGGTTCTGCTCTGGAGCAGCAGAAAAAAAGCTTGCTTCCTCCTCAATGTGACATCCTTTCAAATATTTAAAAGGGCTATCAATCACCTCTTAACCTTCTTTTCTCCAGGCTAAACAACCCAGCTCCTTCAGTCGTTCCTCATAGGGCAAGGTTTCCAGACCCTTCACCATTTAGTCGCCCTCCTTTGGACATTGGCTCCAGTTTCTCAATGTCCTTTTTGAATTGTGGTGCCCAGAACTGACCACAGGATTATTCGGTGGGGCCTGACCAAAGCAGAATAGAGTGGCACTATGACTTCTCTAGATCTAGACACTATATCTTCTATGATGCAGCCTAGAATTGCATGGGCCTTTTTAGCTGCCGCATCGCACTGTTGACTCATGACTCCCAGATCCCTTTCACTGTACTTTTTCATTCAGCCAGGTGTCCCCCAATAACCTATATCTGTGCATTTCATTTTTTCTGCCCAGTGCAATACCTTACATTTCTCTGTGTTGAATTTTTGTTAGCTTTGGCCCAGCTTTCTAGTCTATTCAGGTCATTTGAATCTTGATCCTGTCCTCGGAGTATTAGCTATTCCCCCTAATTTGGTGTCACTGCAAATTTGATAAGTATGCTCCCAATCGTCATCCAGGTCATTGATAAAGATTGGAATAGCACTGGGCCCAGACAGAGCCCTGTGGGACCCCTCTGGTCACTTCTCTCCAGGATGAAAAGGAGCCATGGCTGAGCACCCTTTGGCTTCGGCCGGATCAACAATGACAAATCCTTGAACAGTTCCTTTGTCTAGCCCACATTTTCAAAGCTTGTTTGCAAGAATATCATGGGAAACCTTGTCAAAGGCTTATGAAACAAGATATCATAACCAAAGCATTCCCTTCATCACCAAAGGGTCATTTTATCAAAGAAGGAGATTAGGTTTGGTCTGCATGATTTCTTTCTCTAAAACCCGTGTTTGACTTTGTGATGATGGCATTGCTTTCTAGATGTTCACAAGACTCTGTTTAATGATCTGCTCCAGAATCTTTCCTGGGATGATCTCAGACTAACGGGACGATAATTGTTGGATCACCCTTTTCCCCTTTTTGAAGATGGGAACAACGTTTGCCCTCCGCCAGTCGGCTGGGACTTCTCCGTTCTCCAGGAGTTTTAAAGGATTGCCAATGGCTCGATATTCATTTCCATTTTCTTTAATACCCTTGATGGATTCATCGGGTCCCGGAGACTTAAATTCATTTAGATTAATAGGTGTTCCCTACTATCTCTTTACTTATTCTGTCCTCTGCTCCATTACTCAGTGTTGAGCCCCTTTGCCTTTCTGAGAAGACGGAAGCAAAGAAGGTCTTGAGGAATTCTGCCTTTCTTCTGTCTTCTGTTAGCATTTTGCCATCTTCTCCATCAGTGGCCCTACTGTTTCTTCTTCTTCCTTTTGCTGCAGACAATCCAAAAAATCTCTTTTTATTCTTTTTAACCTCTCTACAAGCCTGAGCGCATGCTGCGCTTAGCTTTTCTGACTTTACCCCTACACATGCTCCTCAGCTCCTACACTGCTCCTCCATGCCACGACCCACAGGTTCACCAAAATCTTTCATGCGGTCTTTTGTGTTGTTTTCCTTTTGGCTAGGAATAGGACACCTGTTCATCAACAGCTATAAGACAAGGGCTTGGAGATGCCTCGCCCATTTCCGCCAGCCCTTGACCACTCGTGTAGCATTAGGCCGAGAGGTCTGGCAAATGAAGGCCTTGTTTTGTTCTAGCCTATTAGCCTCTACCTTGGAAACCAGTTGCCACCTTGTTCTCCCAATTAAAACCATTACCGACTCAGAACAAATGGTTCCAGTTGCTTCCTTTGAGGCCTGGCACACACATGCACTGGGCAAGGGCTCACAGACCTGGCTCAAGTGAGACAAGCAAGAGGCCTACAGACTCCCTCATCAGAGAAGAAGAAGCATCTCAAGGCAAAGGATAACATGCAGCATGGCCACAGACAGTAACACCAGTTGGCACATAATGGAAATGCAGAGTTTATAAGTTAAAAACATGAGCCATTTTTGCAACCGCAAAAGTTGGCATCCAATGGAAAGCATAAATGGTGGCAAGCCAGCACAAGAACTTGCTTTTGTCTCACAATCCCATATGATCAAGTACTGCATGCACTAGGTAAAGGATGTTTCCCTCAAGATAAACGAACATGAAGGGAAGGGATGCTGCTCACATCCCTTCAGAGGAGCTGCCGGGCAAGTGGCAAAACATCCTCAATGCCTTTTGTGGTCTAAGTGCCCTCAGAAAACTCACAATTCAGGTTCTACCAGCACAGAAGAGAAAAACCCTCCGTTTCCCAGACCAGCCATTTTGCTTATTGCAAGAAAAATTCTTTGGGGTTCTTAAAACCCACAATGGTTTTTCAGAGATGAAGAAAATGGAGGAACAAAGCAAAAAGTCTGGCACCCTCCCACACACCGCATTGCTGCCTCACTCAAACAACTACGCTGCTAACTTCACAGCTAAACCCACTTGTGTTTGTGGTACTTTCAAGTCATTTCTGGTTTATGGCAACCCTAAGGCAAGATCTGTTCAGAGGACAGTTTTCCTCTGAGGCCAAGAGAATATGACTTGCCCAAGCACCCAATGGGTTTCCAGGCCGAACGAGGAGTTTGAACCCTGGTCTCCAGAACTTAGCCCAACCCTCCCAAATGACCAGACCATGTTGGCTCTCATCCATTTGCCTGACCTCCAAAGAAATAGCTCAGTAGCCATAGGAGAGGTTGTGAGGGCCATTTCCCTTCAGAGATTCTACCTTCTGGAAGGAACTAAACCATTAACAGATGCAGTTCACATCACTACTTTTACTAATGCAAATATTATCTCCAGCCTTTTATCTCCAAGCCAAGAATCTCAGGGTGGTTTTCCTTCTGTTACTAAGGACTAATAGTGAGTGAGCGCAGAGAGGAGAGTTTGAAGAGGGTCCTGCTTTGCCTTGGGGTGCAAGGGTTTTTCCCTGGGGTTCTGCAGAACCACAGTAATCCCCCTGCTCTCCTTTGTAGTTTTTTGTGCGTGTGCGTGGGCGTGTGTGTGGTCGGGTACCCGGTGCCTCTCTCACCCTCAACTTTGCTTTGTTGCCCTCTCTTTCCTCTGCAGACTTTTCAGTAGTTTAGGAGAACTGAGTACATTTCCCAGCGCAGCTCGGGCACCACGTATAACCATCCGGCCCCGCAGCCGCTACCCTGTGACCCGACGCACACCCAGTCGGTGAAGCCCGCCCTGGACAGGACAGACCCCGCTGAGCAGCGTCCGCCCTATGGGTCACCCCACCCACCATCCCTCAAATCTTCCAGCCTCTCCATCCCACATGAACCCAAGGAGGTGCGCTTCGGGGTGAGAGCGTGAGCGCCCGGGAGCCGGTCCCCGTCCCCCTCTCCTTCTCCGGGCGCCCCCGCTGCACGCCCTCCATCCGCCGCGGCCCTTCATGCAGAAGCCCCTTCACCTGTGGAACAAGTAGGATGTGGGGGACTGGCTGGAAAGCATCAACTGGTGGAGCATCGAGACAAGTTGGGAGGACAATGAAATCGAGGGGACCCACTTGCCAGCCCTGACTAAGGAGGATTTTGTAGAGTGGGGGTGACGCGGGTCGGGCACCCGCATGAACATTGAGCGGCAGACTCAAACAGCTGGTAGATAGCTGACCATCCCGCGCGGTGCTGGCCTCCCCTCGCAGGGGCAAGAACGGGACATTTCCTAAACGAGTAAACAGAAACCCGTGGGATTCCTTTCTATTCTACTCTGACCACTGCACTGAAGGGCGGGGAGCTGGCAAGTACTACTCTCTCTCCCCCATCTCTCTCCAATCTCTCTCACACGCACAATGGAGCCAAAAATGCCGCATGGAAATGCACCCCTTCAACCCACCCAGAGTGGAGTGGGGGACTGGTCTTTCTATCGCCGCGTGCCGCCCCCAAGAGAGTCACTCGCGGACAGGTGCTTCTGGCTCTGGGAACGGGAGAGTGGTGCCCCATTATCGGGGACACCTCTTGAAGGGGTTGTATGTGTATGGGCGCAGGTGGGCAGGCAGGTGGCACTAAAGAGGAAGGGCCTTTCGGGGGTTGGATGGAGACCAGTCAGTTTTGGTTGCGGGGATGGGGGGAAAACAAGAGGAAACAGAGGGGAGCACATCGGTTAACAGCAGTGTTTGTGCTTTGTGGCTCTGGTATGCCAGTTGCTTCACAGAAGGTAAAACGCACATCCTTAGAAGGGTCGGAATGGGCCCAGTGGGCCAAAGACTTCAGCCTGGGTGTCCTTCTGC
This sequence comes from Sceloporus undulatus, assembly GCF_019175285.1. Lineage (NCBI taxonomy): Eukaryota > Metazoa > Chordata > Lepidosauria > Squamata > Phrynosomatidae > Sceloporus > Sceloporus undulatus. Next base: position 1,079,584 of record NC_056526.1, on the reverse strand, counting down.
AGATAGTTGTGAAGAGGGAGAAGCAGGCTCTGACTGGCAATGGCCACGAAGGTCAGAAGGGCCCTGGTACCTTGGCTGGCAGCACCTTCCAGGAGCTGGGGAGAGGAGTGGCGCAATAACAGAATGCATGTAATGGCTGTCTTGCGGCGAAGCAGAAAAGGAAAGACAAATCAGAAAAGGGCTGGCCTGCCCACCCCTAACTCATGCACACAGAAACAGACACACAACCAGTATCTTAATCCTGCCCAACAAACCATCTCATTGGAGGAGAAGCTGGAAGACTGATATGGACTGGGGTTTGGGGTTGAGGGTGCGAGAGAAAGGAGAAGAGAGAGACCACATACACAAAGAGAGGACCTGCCTTTTGGAAGACTGTGTTCCTTGGCCTGGTGAGAGAGGGTGGAAGTCGCATGGAATAGACAATGTTTGGGGCATCCAAGGGGGCAAGCGAGAACCCAGCGCTTCCGCTTGCAACATTCATGGGGAGGGGGGAGGGTGCATTTTCTTGGGGGTCATGGGACGCATTTGAAAGAGTCTCTATAATAAATCCTGGTCATTCTGTAGGTTGGCAGTCCTATTGAGAAGGATGCCAACGCCAGATCCCGCCCACTCTATCCAGTCACATCATTTTTGCATCTTTTTAATCACGATATATTTGAAAGGAAGAAAAAAACAAACAAATATCTATATATCTATCTATAGCCACATTGTTTGGTTTATGGTTTACTAAAGCTATATCTGGCTAGAGGGAAGTGGGGGGCTTGCTCCCCCTTCCTGCAAAGCTTGTGGATGTTTTTAGTGACTGAATGAATGTGAGAGAAACAAAAGAAAAAATAGTCTTTTTAAACTCCTCGATGCTCTGAATTTATACAGATTTGGGGGGTGGGGAGGGGAGGGGGAACCAAAAGACAACCTTGCACTTGGTTTTTGGGACACACCAAGTCTTCCATCCTTGCTGGGCAGAGCTGCGGACGACCCTGCCAGAGCTTCCCTTGCCTTAGCCCCATCTCTTGCCTCCCTTCCTGGGGTGGTGGGGTGGGGTGGGGTGGGGTGGGCCAGAGGGGGCAGGACGGCCCCTTTGCATCTACGAGTCTTTCCAAGTGCCAGGAATGCCCATGTTGCCCAAGACAAAAGTAGGGGAGCCCCACTGGGGAAGCTGGAAGAAGGCAGAGGAAGCCACAAACCCCTTTCCAGGACCCAGGCCTGGGCAAGCAGGAAAAGGAAGGAGACCTGCTCTGAACTGGGGTCAGGTAGTGTCCCTCAAAGGGCATTTCCGTGGGGTGGGGTGGGACCAAAACACCTACTTGACAGCCATCTGGGGACTGCAGCAAATAAACCCCTATTGCTCTCATCTCCACCTGACAAATGCCTCAGCTGGTAGATGGACACAGATAAAATGAGGGGCCCATGCACTCTGTCAGACCTCCATGTGGACTTGCTTCCTTTATACCCCTGGTCTGTTTCCCAGGACACAGCCAGAATTCAAGGAGATGCCAGCCACTCCAGAAAGAAGGACCCGAAAGACGTGGGCAGCCTTGACCAAGCCTGCTCAGAGTCTTGGAGGGAAACATCATCACAGTTTTTCTCTGCCAGAACATCTGGTTTTGCAACTTCTGAGCCTGCCTGCCCTACAAGGCACCCAGGAGGACTTTAGGGAGGGGGAGTGGAGGATGAGTGTGTAAGAGAGGGGATGGGCACAGCCTCCTCCCCAGCTTAGGCCAGGCTCTTGGCTTTGCCTGTGGATGCTGAGTTCTGCCTCTGCAACATCCCACTGGACTGCGTTGTTACCTTCAACAAACTGTCCCATCCGCCAAGAATTTTCTGCCCCTAAAGTGGGTTGGTTGTGGAGCATGTGCCCCAAGTGCATTTCCCTCAGAAAAGGTATTATTCTTCGGTGCTAGAGGGGCGGAAGAGGGAAATCCTCACTCGCCTCACCATACTCTTAATGCCCTCTATTCCTTCATCCAAACCACTGGTCACATCTCTCCAGGATGAAGAAGAGGAGCCACTGCTGAGCATGCATTGAGTTCAGCTGTTCTTGATGGCCATGAAATCATCTTGGAAGTGATTGGAAAATTGGGAAAGCTGTAAATTTTGGAGATTTACATGCACATCTTTGCCTCCTTGCATCCACTTGCTGATAGTACAAAGCTGCACATCCATAGACATGTTGACTGCTGCTTCTAGCAGTGTGACAGCTTCTCAACCTGCTTGGTGCCCCTGGCCTAGGATGGCACAAGGCCTGGGAGATGGCACAAGGCTAGCAGAACATATCTGTATCCACAGCTTCTGAGAGGAAAGAGGCAAGTGGGTCTCTGTGCCATACGCTTCGTGAGTTCTTGCTGGCCAATGAGGACTTCAGCACTTTTTCCTTTCTGACAGCTAAGCATTTTCTGCCATGTCTTTAGAGTTAGGACTCACCTTTCAGGAGTGCTTTATTTGTTCATTACTGCATGGCAGAATGAGGTTGGACTAAATGGCCTTTCTGGTCCTTTCCAACTCTAAAGACTGGGATTTCATTTTATGTCTCCTTATTCATGGCACTACCTCCAAAATATATGTGGGATTTTTAACCGGGGGGGGGGGGGGGGGGGGGGTGGAAGCATTTTTGAGTGGCTTCTCCTAGACTGAGATGCTCGAATCTCCTGGTTTCTATCCAGTGGCCACAAGAGTCCCACACAGGGAACAGAGAAATAACATAGTAAGAGCTTGGATGATGTTTGTTGTTATTTGCTATTGAGTCAACCTCAACTTATGGCAACCTTATGAATGAGAGACCCTCAAGAAGAGTCCCCCATCACCCCCTGCCCTGCTCAAACTCAGGGCAACAGTGGCTTCCTTGGTGGAGCGAATCCACCTGTAATGCATTCTTGCTTTTTCTCTCCTGGCTTCCATTTTGCTGACCATTGTTGCCTTTTCTATTACGTCACATTATCATCTCATGATAGATCTCTCTTTGGGACTTTTTCTAAAAATCAGTTTTCTAGAGCAATTCCTGCTGGCCCAGTGGGGTCTCAGCTTAGACCCTTCCCTTGCTTTCTTGTACAGACAGGTCCTACTAGGTAGCGCTTCATCCCGGTTCTCTGACAACTGTGCAAATGTGCTCCTTTAGCCTCCATTAACCTCCATTCAAACCACGTCTCAGCAGTGTCAGCTTCAGGCTTGGGTCTGAACAGACAGTTTCAGATGCAGAATTATGGATAAGCAAGCTTTGTTAAGTGCTGGGCTGAGAGTTAAACACTAGAATCATAGAGTCATAGAGTTGGAAGACACCACAAGGGCCCTGATCCAGTCCAACCCCATTCTGCCATGCAGGAAATCCAAATCAAAGCATCCCCGACAGATGGCCATCCAGCCTCTGTTTAAAGACCTCCAAGGAAGGAGACTCTATCACCCTCTGAGGAAGGACTGCATTCCATTGTTGAACAGCCCTAACTGTCAGGAGGTCCCTCCTAATGTTCAGGTGGAATCTCTTTTCCTGTAGCTTGCATCCATTGCTCCTTGTCCTATTCTGTGGAGCAGCAGAAAACAAGCTTGCTCCCTCCTCAATACGACATCCCTTCAAATATTTAAACAGGGCCATCATATCACCTCTTAACCTTCTTTTCTCCAGGCTAAACATCCCCAGCTCCCTCAGTCCTTCCTCATAGGGATTCATGGTTTCCAGACCCTTCACCATTTTTGTCGCCCTCCTTTGGACACATGGCTCCAGTTTCTCAATGTCCTTTCTGAATTGTGGCGCCCAGAACTGGACACAATATTCTAGGTGGGGCCTGACCAAAGCAGAATACAGTGGCACTATGACTTCCCTTGATCTAGACACTATACTTCTATTGATGCAGCCTAAAATAGCATTGGCCTTTTTAGCTGCCGCATCACACTGTTGACTCATGTTCAACTTGTGGTCTACTTAGACTCCCAGATCCCTTTCACACGTAGTTTCATTCAGCCAGGTGTCCCCCATAATCCTATATCCGTGCATTTTATTTTTCTGCCCTAAGTGCAATACCTTACATTTCTCTGTGTTGAATTTCATTTTGTTAGCTCTGGCCCAGCTTTCTAGTCTATTCAGGTCATTTTGAATCTTGATCCTGTCCTCTGGAGTATTAGCTATTCCCCCTAATTTGGTATCATCTGCAAATTTGATAAGTATGCTCCCAATTCTGTCATCCAGGTCATGCCTTAAGGAAAGCGTGACATAAGCAAAACCCATTTACCTTTCATCTTTGTGATTACTTTCTGTTGTTGTATTTGCATTTCTTTTGATTCCTCCAATTTTTGAATTAACATTAATATGAGCATTTTCATATCAAAATTGTTTCTTTCCTCTTTGTCTTCTTCATCACATTCTTCTTTCAGTTCAGTAACCTTGATAAATTCATCCCAGGCAATCTAGATGAAAAACACACCTGTTAGCATAACTGTGAGATGAAAGTGATCAGGCAGACTTTTTTTTATTATTATTTTTTTTATTAATTATATCTTTATTGAAAGTTTTCTTAAAAACACTAACAACAAACAACAATACTGTAGATCGAACAGCAGCATTAACAGGAAAGAGAAAAGAAAAAGAAAAAAAGAAAACCTATTAAGCCTTTTCCATCAATATTGTATAAAGCAATAACATTTTTGATTTCCTAGAGGAGAAGGGACATGTTTATATCAGGCTGATTTCCTAATACGTTTACTCACCATAGTTATAAGTGCTTCTTACAAGCCTAACATAACCGTATATAGAATAAAACGTGTTGTTCCTAACCTGTTGTCTCTGAGCATTAATTACATATATATATATATATAAAGATATCTTTCATGAAATGGGTTTCTCCTGTCACCAAACAAAATTTGAAAGTAAATTCTCCCGTTTCATATAAACCATAAGAGGGTTCCATACTTTTTTCGTTTGATTCCAGTCCAGGTTTCTTACAAGACAGGTAAGTTTATCCATTTCCATATACTGTATTCCAAAAGCTTCATACACCAATCTTCCCGTGTTATATGTTGCGTATCTTTCCAATGGGACGCAAAGATTATCCTGGCTGCTGCAATCATATGAAACAGCAGTTTCCCATACTTTTTTTCTAATTCCACATTTAGTACAATATTTAACAAATACAATTTGGGATCTAACAAAAATTTTTCCTCCAAGATTGCTTGAATTAACTGGTGAATCCCGTTCCAGAACTTTTTGGCATAGTTACAGAACCACCACATATGAATGTAAGAGCCAGAGGTGGTATTACATTTCCAACATAATGGGTTCTTATTTTTATATATTTTAGCTAATTTCAAAGGTGTTAAATGCCATCTATATTGCATCTTGTAGTAATTCTCCTTGATAGCCACGGATGATGTATACTTCAATCTGGTATTCCAATTTTTTTCCCACTGTTCAAGTGGAATATTCTCTCCGACAATCTCCGACAGGCACAACAAGACCAAAAGGCTTGGTATGACCAGTTTGCCAGGGAGCGGTGCTTCCAGCCTGGAGACCACGTTATGGTCCTGAAGGCATCACGGACTAATAAACTGGAAACGTCCTGGGTAGGTCCTGCCACAGTGCTTGAGCGAATAGG
>NC_056526.1:1070348-1073908 GCF_019175285.1 Sceloporus undulatus | reverse complement strand
GCAGACCACAGGTCCATTTACTTGCTGCTTGTGCAAGTTTTTTTGCCTCCCACTGTTGGGTCCTTGCACTTTTTTTCTTATGGTAACCCAACTTGTGTCGACCAGAATAGAGGATGGATGGATGGATGGATGGATGGATGGATGGACGGACAGATAGATCACTTTAACCTGCCCTCTAGAGATAGGCAGCTGGAAAAAGACTTTTAGAAATCTGCATAGGATGGAAGATGGGTCACACCTGCAGACCTGGATTTCCTTTCTTTGCTCCTGCACTACATAAATCTTGGGATTGACCTTCCAGGGGCTTCATCTTTGGGGGTTGTAGAGTCATAGAATCCTAGAGTTGGAAGAGAACCCAAGGGCCATCCAGTCCAACCCAATTCTGCCACGCAGAATACACAATCCAAGCCCTCCCTGGGACAGATGGCCATCCGGCCTCTGTTTGAAAACAGCCTCCAAAGAAGAGGACTCCACCACTCGCCAAGGCAGCAGTGTCTTTTACTGTCGGACATCTCTTGCTGTCAGGTGTGCAGTCCAGCTCAGAAACCCTGTTGAACCAGCCATGGTAAACTGGCCTCTTGGCAATGAATTAGCTGGGGGCAGAATATGTGATTTAGGGGCCTGGCTCTACCACGTTCGCTGGGGAGAGATGGTGGACTCCCTCAGCTAAAGTAATGCAGTGGAATGATTTCCCCTGGAAAAAAAAATACCTGCAGCCATTTCCATTTCAGAAGAGCATAGCGGATCTGCTTTTGGTTTTCCAGCAGCTTCTGCTACTGCTGTTCTAGTTTATAAGTCAACACTCTCCCAGTGTTGTAACTTCTCTTGGAAATTATAGGGTCAAACACCTGAAGAACCCTTGTAAATCCTGGAGCAGCTGTGCCAAGAGCGCTCATAAAACAGAGAGCAGATTTACCGCTCCTTAGGCAATGATCCATTGACTGCCCCTGCCTCTTGGAAGCAGACGGCAGTGATATCTGTGTTGGGGGGCACTGAATCCATGCCATCTTTTAATCTTTGGATCATTCTCCAAGACACTGAGCCCTCGCCCCATAAATAGGTTCAGGACCTTGGAGAGTGCCTCTAAAGTTGGGCTTAAAACCAAGAGCAGATTCATTTAGCAGAAATGGGGGTCAGTAGTTGCCACGGCCTCTTGGGCCTGGGCTGCGATAATTGCCACCTAATAGAGTTGGTGGAAGAGATATCAGGGCATTAATTGCCAGGAGATGGGTGGGCACATACTCTCTGCTATGTCCTCTGCGCCAAGGGCCAAAGTGGCCAGGGGTCCCTTCCTTTCTACCCTGAGGCACCTAGATCTCTTACCAGCATCCCTTTCCATCTCTATTATCTCTGAAGCTTAGAGGGATCACCAACTCATATGTCATTATTTATTTATTTATTTATTTATTTATTTGTGTCTTGCTTTTCTCCCAGCATAGGGATTCAAAGTGGTGTACGTTGTAATTCAATGTTGGAATCTTGTTCTATGTTGAGGGCACATCTGTTGCCAGTGATGGGCATCCTTGTTTTTCCTTACTATCTCTCGGTCCTGCCATCCTCACAGGGGCATTGGGTGAGTTTGCGAGAGGTGGGGTCTTCTCAGTGGCTGCTCCCAGGAGACTGTGGAACTCTCTCCCACAAGATCCTATCCTGGGCCTCTTTCCTTCTCTCCTTCCACCAGCAAGCAAAGACCTTTATATTTGTGTGTCAAAGTGTAGACAGTCTCTGACCATTTGAGAGAGCTCTGCTGGACAATGTATGTCCCACTCACTTCATCACATAGAATTATAGAGTTGGAAGAGACCTCAAGGGTCATCAAGTCCAACTGCAATCTGACATGCAGGAAGACCCCATCCAAGCCCTCCTTGGGACAGATGGCCATCCAGCCTCTGCTTAAAGACCTCCAAAGAACGAATGCCTTCCTGTTCATCATGGACATTTATGGCGATCCTTTGATCGGTCTGTTCCTGTTAAGCAACAAGGGTTGGAAGGGGGTTAATTCCCGGTTGTGGTTTTTCTTTTTCTTTTTTCATTGAGACATAATGTTGCTAAGGCAACTGAACTGACTTTTCTTGGCATCCACATGTGGATCCCATTGAAAATAACACAACGCATGGGAACGGCATCCACAATCAAACGTCTATCCCCACTGCGCACTGCAAGTTGCCTTGGTGATAGGAATGGATTGTCCCCACATGCCCTCCTCCAGTAACAGATTGGAGGAACAATGGTTGTGTGACTGTACCCAAAAGACTCACAAAAGATTACTAGGTGGTACATGCCTCATGAACATTTTTGTGAGGCCTCAAACAGTAAGTTTTATTTCTGTCAAAATTTGGAGCTCCCAAAACCTGGCCGGACTCAGCCTTTGGCCTGATCTGCACTGCAGAAATAATCCTAAATCTTTTCTCGTAGGGCTTTATGGCTTCCAGATGGTTCCCCATTTTGGTTGCCCTCCTCTGGACACATGGCTCCAGATGGTCAACATCCCTTTTGAAATGTACTGCCTAGGACTGGACACAATAGTCCAGGTGAAGCCTGGCCAAAGCAGAATAGAGTGGCACTATTACTTCCTTCAGTATAGACACTCTACTTCTCTTGATGCAGCCTAGAATCACATTGGCCTTTTTAGCAGCTGCATCACACGGATACATACCGGTTTGGGAGCTATCCTTATCACACATCCCTCTAAAAGTGTGACTGGGGCTGTTTCTGGCTTTGGCAGCCCCTTCCATTTTCTTCTGCATCCCTGCTTCATCCCATGCCTCACCTTGTATCCTTTTGGTTTTAAAGTTTATTTTTATTTGTAGTGCCATTTACCAATTATGGCAATGCAGTTCCATAAAACAAAGATACAGGGAAAGTGGGGGAAGAAAGAAAACAGTCTGCTTGGGGGGACTAACACCACATGTCAAAACTACCATGGGAAGAATGTGTCGCACCAGCGGACAAATGCCATAGCAGCGCTATTGGGAGCTTATTGACGGGTTTCCCCCATCAATGCAAAGGATCACCCTAACCACTTTTCACAGACTCAGCAGCTATGACTTGGAGGTGATGTTGTACGTTAAATATCGGTAAAGGTGCTATATTTCCTGCAGTTTAAAAGCTGCATGTGATCATTTCCTACTCCAGCTCTGAGAGAAGACTTTATCGGAGCTTGCTATTGCTTTTTTGGGGGGTTACAAGTGTCCCCCATCCTGACCGACAGGCTAATCTCTCCCCTTTCTAGTGATACACATCCAGCTCTTCTGCTTTAATAAAATCTTCTTCAGCAATAGGGAGCTGCAAAAAAGCCTGTTCATTTGCATGCTTGATAGTCCATCAGCTCTCACAGCATGGGAGCGAGTGAGCCAAATGCACAATATTCAGCCGGCCTCACAGTCTTTCCTCTCTTTCCAGGTGTCATCTGAATTTTGCCTCTGGATTTTCTGAATATTGCCTCATGGTGTAGTGGTTTGAATGTCGGACCAGGACTCTGAGGCCAAGGTTCGAGTCCCTGCTCAGCCATGGAAGCCCTTCTCTCAGACTTACCTCCTCTGAATAATAAATCCTGCCAC
>NC_056526.1:1066369-1070248 GCF_019175285.1 Sceloporus undulatus | reverse complement strand
TTATAAAATTGTAATGTATTGTTAAGTTTTAATTGATCTCTTCTGTGGGGGAAAAGCAGCATATAAATGAAAGAAGCAAACAAACCCATTAGACCTGGTCCTGCCTTCTGGGGCAGCAGAGAAGAGGGCTGCCCACTCCTCTCTGTGACAGCCCTGGAGGTATTTAGGGTGCATCTAGAAATAATGCAGTTTGACATCACTTTTAAGTGCTGCATCAATAGCAGTATAGTGTCTAGATTGTGGGAAATAATAGTACCTGTAGCACTCTATTCTGGTTTGGTCAAACCTCATCTGTGCATTTTATGGGCACCACAATTCAAGAGGAATATTGAGAAACTGGAGCACGCCCAAAGGCGGGCGACGAAAATGGTGAAGGGTCTGGAAACCATGAAGCCCTATGAGGAGAGACTCAGGGAGCTGGGGATGTTTACCCTGGAGAAGAGAAGGTTAAGAGGTGATATGATAGCCCTGTTTAAGTATTTGAAGGGATGTCATATTGAGGAGGGAGCAAGCTTGTTTTCTGATGCTCCAGAGAATAGGACCTAGAGCAATGGATGCAAGCTCCAGGAAAAGAGATTCCACCTCAACATTCCTGACAGTAAGGGCTGTTCTACAGAGGAATATGTTGCTTCCTTGGCAGGTGATGGAGTCTCCTTCCTTGGAGGCTGTTTCTAAACAGATGCTGGATGTCCATCTGTCACAGAGAGAGCTTTGATGGTGTGTTCCTGCATGGCTGAAGGGAGTTGGGCTGGATGGCCCTTTGGGGTCTCTTCCAACTGTATGATTCTGTGCTTCTAAGAACACCTACTGAGACTCAGTCTCTCTTTTTGCATTTGTGATTTGGCAAGCCTAGGATGATAGGATGCATGAAACGGTCACTTGAGTAGAGCAGATGGTATTTATTCTGAGGATGCAGTGGTGTGCTTTCTTTACCAAGTGAGGCCAAACAGGTTAAAGAATGTGCAAAGCCTCAGGAAGCATGTAGGAATGTGACATGGAGCCCAATGGGATGGAGTCCAGAATCCAGTACACCAGATGCAAGGTCCAAACCAGCCTAGTGGGGTTTTTTTTTTGGGGGGGGGGTGTCACCTCCCACCATCTCTTGGCCGCTGGGGAAGAATCAAAGCTCTCAGATTCCACTTCAGACACAGGAAGAGTTCCAAGCAAAAGATGATCATGTCAATGCACTGACTGTTTGCCAAAAAGCCCGGCGGTTGTTGGATCATAAAACCATGGAATCACACAATTGGAAGAGGGAGCCCAAGGACCATCAAGCTGAAGCCCTTGGCAGGGCTGGAAATACTTTGTTGGGGACTTTTAAGCCATGGTTGGACAGCCGCCTCTTGGGGATGCCTTAGTTGTGGATGTCCTGGACTAGCAAGAGGGTTGAACTAGATCAGTGATTCCCAAACTTTGGTCCTCCAGATGTTTTGGACTTCAGCTCCCAGAAGCCCCAGCCAGCTTGGCCAACAGTCAAGAATTCTGAGACTCCAAGTCCAAAACATCTGGAGGACCAACGTTTGGGAACCATTGAACTACATGATCTCTGGGGATACCTCTGTGGTCTCATGTGAAGTCAAGCCGAGTGGGGTACTGTGGGGTTAAAGAGGAGTCCTGCTGAAACCACACTTTCAAGTGTAAAGACACAGAGTTGGATACCAAAGTTAGGGTTGTCCATGGCATCATAGTTCTTGATTTGTGTGGGTGGTTGAGAAAGCGGGACAGTGAAGAAAGCTGACAGGAAGAGAACCAACTCATCTGAAAAGTAGTGATGGAGGACAGTTATACAGATACTTTGGACGTACCATGAGAGGACAGGACCCATAAAAACAATAATGCATGGTAAGCAGAAGGCAGTTAGAAAAGGGAAGACCGCATTGTGGATAGATGCAGGCTGCTTCTGCACTGCAGAAGTAATGCATTTTGACTCTGTGTTAACTGCCATGGCTCAGTGATAGGGATTTCTGAGATTTATAATCTGTTGTGGCACTATTTCTCACAAAACTACAAATCCCAGGATTCCACAGCATGGAGCCATGGCAGTTAAAGCTTTTCTGCCGTGCAGATGCAGACTCAGCCAACGAAGCCACGGTTTGCAAGACCTGTGGAGAGCTAGTGATGACTGGGAGATGTGGAGGTCTCTCTTTCATAGGGTCTTCACACGTCAAATCTGTCTTGGCAGCCGTTTTCTTGTCTTATGGAATAGGCCAAATACCCTTTGATATATCCCCCTCCTGCTTTGTGAGTTTGCGATGGCTAAATCGGTTCACAGTCATGGTGCCCCAAACTTGCCAGATCGGTGGTGCAAATGCAGTGCAGTGAAGGGTGTGTAGCAAAAGTGTGGGAGCTAACATCCCATTGCAGATTGCCGAGGGACAGAGGGACAGAGGGGTGTCCCTGAGATGGAAGGGAAATGGGAAAGAGTGGACGCAGAGGCTCAGAAGCGATGTGTCCCTGCCTCACCCACGGGAAACCTGAGCCACTTGGACAGACCAAATATAGAATTCAAAGATATAGCTGCGTTAGTCTCTAGAATCAGTACGTAGAGAGATCTTGTAGCACCTACGAGACTCACTGAAAGAAAGAAAGAAATTGGCAGCATGAGCTTTCCAAGACCTCAGTCTACTTCCCATATATACTCAGCTATATGGGAAGCCTCATGTATAAGGTTGAGGCCAAAATCTATGGGGTTTGAAAAGACCCATGGATACGTCCAGGGTAAAAGCTAAAGGTATGTAGGGAAAGGACGGAAAGAACGAAGCAAAGGAAAATGATGCCAAAGAACTTTAAAATCCCAGCAGGCGTAAATGTTTGTGTTCCCCCTAAACTTTAAAGGCTGGACGGATGAGAGAGGAAAGGGGTCAGTGCTACCAGGGCAGAAGACACTCTTGCCTTTCACCAGAACATGGCCATATAGCCAGAAAACCCCACAAAGCACTATGGGTGCTGGTCATTAAAGCCTTCGACGTCGCACAGTGGTTCCTTTCATAGAACCATAGAATCACAGAGCTAGAAGAGACCCCAAGGGCCATCCAGTCCAACCCCCGCCATGCAGGAACTCTCAATCAAAGCATACCTGACAGAACTCTTTCTTTGCAAGAGTTCAAGTACAGGACTCTCATTGACCCATAGATACGTGACTCGGGTTTTTGAGGTTAATCTTTTGACTACAATTTATAGACTTACACCTGGGTGTATACAGTAAATTCTTGGTGCTGCTTGTGGCAGGTAAAGTGTGCAGGGTATATGTGCAGAGGAGGTAGTGAAACCTTCTTTGGAGGCCCTTTGTAAACAGAGGCTGGATAGGCATCTGGCACAGGGAGGGCTTTGACTGTGCCTTCCTGATGCCCGAAGGGGTTCGACCGGGTGGCCCTTGGGGGCTCTTCCGGTGCTAGGATTCTATGAAGCCCTTTACAGAGCAGGCTGCCAGGGAGGAGGAGGACGGAGGCCAGGGTAAGCGGCCATGTGCTGCCATCCTGTGGAACAAATGGGATGTGGACAGACTGAACAAGCAAGCAAAAGTGCAACCCAGGAATGCACAGGTTTTGCCCTTGTGAGATGGGCAGTGCGCACGCCAAGAGAGTGTGGATGGTGTGTTGATAAACACAAAGTAGACAACCAGGGTTTTGCAGCTGGTACAGAGCCAGACCACCAACTGGGATTTCTCTCAGCAGTCAGTTTTCCCAGAACTCAATCACTATAGAATCACAAGAGTCATAGAGTTGGGAGAGATCCCAAAAAGGGCCATCCAATCCAACCCCATTCTGCCATGCAGGAATTCTCAATCAAAGCATCCCCAACAGATGACCATTCAGCCTCTGTTTAAAAACCTCCAAGGAAGGAGACTCCAACACACTAAGAGGGAATGTGTTCAACTGT
>NC_056526.1:1061950-1066269 GCF_019175285.1 Sceloporus undulatus | reverse complement strand
TCAAGAAGTTCTTCCCAATGTGGAGCTGGAACCTCTTTTCCTGGAGCTTCCATCCATTGCTCCATTGGGTCCTGTTCTCTGGAGCAGCAGAAAACAGGCTTGCTCCATCCTCAATATGACATCCTTTCACATATTTAAACAGGGCTCTCCTATCACCTCTTAATCTTCTTTTCTCCAGGCTAAACATCCCCAGCTCCCCAAGTCCTTCCTCATAGGGCAAGGTTTCCAGACTCTTCACCATTTTAGTCGCCCTCCTTTGGACACATGGCTCCAGTTTCTCAACATCCTTTTTGAATTGTGGGGCCCAAAACTGGGCACAGGGCTATTCTAGGTGAGGCCTGACGAGAGCAGAATAGAGTGGGACTATTACTTCCATTGATCTAGACACTATACTTCTGTTGATGCAGCCTAGAATCATGTTGGCCTTTTTAGCTGCCCCATCACTTCTTATGAACTCTTTCTCAAAGACCCGCAAGGTCCAACCCATCCAGCTTGGCCATTGATTGACTGACTGGCTTATTTCTTTCTTTAACGTCCCTGAAATGTCCCTCATTGCTTCTGGCATGGAGAACCCCAAGAGGCTGGCATAGATTGAAGCAAAGTATAGTTAAAAAGACTAATAACAATACTGAAAAGTTTTAAAAAATATTAAATAAGCAAGCCTATTAAAATGCTAATTTAAAATAATTTTAGAAGCCTTTCTAGTGATTCCCCAAATCTCCAGATTTAGAGGACCCCAGAAGTCCTCCAGATGTTTTGGACCTCTGCTTCCAGAATCCCTGGCTGTAGACTAAGCTGGCTTCTGGGAGTTGAAATCCAAAACACCTGGGGAAGCAAAGTTGGGGAACCACTAAACCATAGCGACGAGGATGAAAGTACAGAACCCCCGTAAAAAAGATCTTCCTTTTCAAAGACCCATTTAGGCCTGTCTCAATAGAAAGGTCTATTGACTGAAAGAAAGCAGAGGGAGCCAGGCAAGCCTCTTGTGGGAGAGAGTCCCACAGGCCAGGAGTAGCCATTGGGAAGCCCTGCCTGCCATGTCCTCAGATGGACCTGTGGAAACTGTGGGTCTAAGTTGAGAACGCCCTCCTTGCAAGGCCCTTAAGACGCTCGCGCCAGCATAGCTTAAAATCATCATCATCATCATTGAATCATGGCTCAGGCGTCTTCTAGCCTTGTGGCGGAGGCTGCTGGGTTTTGCTTTGTTTTTGTGCAATTTATTTTGGTGATTCTGGAGCAGAAAACTGGCCTCCAGACTAGGAGTAGACTCATTTTCTTCTCAAAGGAAGCAGTGACTAAGGGTGCATCTACACTGTACAGTAGTAGAAATAATGCAGTTTGACGCCACTTTAAGTGCTGCGGCTCCATCCTACAGACTCCTGGGGTTTGAAGTTTTGCAAAGTCTTGAGCCTTCTCTGCCAAAGGCTACTGGTGCCTCAGAAAATCGAAATCATAGGATTTTGTAGCATGGGGCCATGGCAGTTAAAGTGGAGTCAAGCTGCATTACTTCAACAGTGTAGATGCACCCTAATTTGAGCAAACTTCTTTCCACTGCAAGAAGGTCTTTCAAAACCGCACAGCATGCAAAGTCTATCTGCAATTTAGGGCTTCCTCTGCAAAAGGAACAACATTTCCTGGATAGAAAAGAGTATTTCTCTGCAGTGTTTCTGTACAGAAGGTGCTCTGGAGACTGGAGTGGTCCTTCTCCTCCTCCTCCTCCTCCTCAGCCTCCCAGGGCAGCAGCTGGACCAGGCGGAGGCCTGGCGCTGCCCGCACTGCGGTGCCGCTCTCCTTCTCTCACATCCCACTCCCAGCTTTTATTTATGGCAGAGGATGCTGGCCTGGCACCAGTCTTGGTTGCAAAGGCTCTCAGCAGCCAAGGGCTGGAGAAAGGCCAGATGGATGGGTTCCCCAAGGCCTGGGTGCTTAGAAAAGGGCCAAGAGGGTTCCTCTTGCCTCTGGACAGGAATCCTTTCCCCAAAGTAACTCCAGCATAAGCTTTTGTACACTTGGCCTACGGAAGCTTATGCGCAGTTCACAGCGTGCATCCCAGGAAGCAGACCACATTTACAAAAGCTTATGCCACCTGAGGAAGTAGACTACATTTATTTGTTTGTTTGTGTGATTCCAACCTGTTTTGTGTAATCTCAGGAAATTGTGTAACACATGGAGGAAAACAGAGCTAAAATATTTGTACTCTCCATCCAATAACTCCAGTCATTGTTCTTCCTTGCATGGGAGGATGAAATAATGGAGGGTTAACATCCCTGGCCCTGTCTATTCATTTGCTGAGTTGGAGGGTCTGAATCCACACATTTCAATGCTTCAATAGGGAAAAAGCCATCAGATGGCGAACCCAATGGCTTTATACTCTTTTGACTGGTTTTAATTGTTCTGTTTTCACTTGTCAAATGGTTTAATTTGCTTTTAGTGTCTCTAAATGTGTTGTTACTGTTGTATTGTTTTCACACCGGTTGAATAAATTTTACTGTAAGCATGGCATGATGGACAGACATACAGGTCGAATATCCCTCATTTGGGATCCTGAAATCCAAAATATATCCCAAAATTGTCCAGATGGGCGGCTGAGACAGTGGCACCATTCTGATGGTTCAATCTGTGCCAACTTTGCTTCATGCACAGCATGGTTGAAAATATGATGTAATTTTTTTTAACTTCAGGCTGTGTGTATAAGGTGCAAATAAATGTTTAGACTTGGGTCCCATCTCTAAGATCTCTCATTATGTACATGCAAAGACTCCAAAATCCCAAACGCTTCTGGTCCCAAGCATTTCGAATAAAAGAGGCTCAACTTGTAGATTGCTTAATAGGTATCCTTTAAAACAAGAAGTGGTTGAAGTTTTCAACCGTGGTTTAAAGATGTGTCTGCAATTCAATGCCAAGAGCGTTATTCTAAAGCAGAAGTGGGCAACTGCGGAAAGGGATGGGACAGTTTTCACTATTTCACATGTGACCAGCGCACTTCTCTTTGCGCACCCCTGTTATAAAGTAAAGATTAACTGTTCTTGCAGCTTTAATTTTCCACTGGCTAATTTTTGAAAAATTTAATTGATTGATTGATTGATTGAGAAAGGAATCGGTGCGTGGAAATGTTTCTTTTCCTTAATGTTTTAAGTCTTAGCACATTTGTCTGGCTGTGACAGTTTCATGCAGAATCATTAGCATCAGCATTGAAATTTCCAGGCTCTGTCCTGGGCTGTGTCTGCACTGCAGAAATAATGCAGTTTGACCCTGCTTTAACTTTCCTGGTTCAGTGCGGTGGAATCCTGGGATTTGTAGTTTGGTGTCACACCAAGACTGTCTTTAAAAGAGAAGGCAAAATATCTGACAAAACTACAAATTGCAGAATTGAATAGCATTGAGCCATAGCAGGTTCGATTCCCAGCTCGGCCGTGAAACCCACTGGGGAACCATGGGCAAGAAGTCACACACTCTCAGCCTCAGGAAGGCAATGTGGTAAACCTCCTCTGAACAAACCTTGCCAAGAAAACCCTATTAAAGGGTCGTCACCATAAGTGGGAAATGACTTGGAGGCACACAGCACACGCGCACAGTTAAAGTGGTGTCAAACTGCCTTAATCCTGCAGTGCGAATGCCGTCTTGGACACCCGGACTGTGGCATCATGAGTCTGGTTTTAAAACTCCCGCAGGCTGGTGGTATTCTGAGGCTCTTAACGGGGAATGTTTTCTTCTTCTTCTTCTTCTTCTTCTGGCTGCAGGGGAATCTGAAGAAGTTCATGGAGTATGTGCAGACCCTGAATGTGGAGAAGGTCAGCCGGTTGCTGGAGAAGGGCCTGGACCCCAATTTCCATGATCCAGACTCTGGAGGTGAGGAGACCTTTGCCCAGGAAGGCTTTGCTGATGGGCAGCCAGAGCTGGTCAAGATGGAGAAAGGAAGCCAGCTACATCCATGGATTATTATTATTATTATTATCATTCAACCGTCCATGGATTGAAAATACTCCAAAAATCTATAAATTCCAAAAAGCAAACTTTGATTTTGCCAATTTATGTAAGGGGAGACCGTGTCGCCATGCCGTTGTACTTAATGGGATTTAAGCATCCACGGATTTTGGTATCCATGGAGGCTCCACAGCAGATACTATAGGCCCAATGTGGTAATAATAATAATAATAATAATAATAATAATAATAATAATAATATATCCTAGTGTATACAATGGGACTTGAGCATCCACAGATTTTGGTACCCATGCCAAACTCCAGCAGATAAGCAGATATCAAGGGCCCATTGTAACAACAACATCAACAACAACAACTCAATTGTGTATAATGGGA
>NC_056526.1:1058220-1061850 GCF_019175285.1 Sceloporus undulatus | reverse complement strand
TCAATTGAGTGAGCTTAGGCACGCCACACACTCTTAGCTTCAGAGAAAGGCAAAAGCAAACCTCCCACTGAAGATACTTGCCAAGAAAACCCCACAATAGGTCTGCCTTAGATCTTACCATAAGTCAGAAACAACTTAAAGGCACACAACAACAGCCTTTAAAAACAGTGTTCTTTTGGGTGCAGTCCTAATTTTAAAACTGCAAGAGAAGTATATTCTGTTATCTTCACATGATCATAAATGTCCCAAGAAAATAACTTCCACACAAAGCTTTGAATGTGTTTGAACATACTGCAATACTTAAAACTAAATGTGCTAAATCAGGTAACATTATCCAGAAAACTAGGGTGGGGAGATCCAATTCTGCTTCTTCCAGGAACCCTCCACCCTTGAAGCTTGCTCACCGATGGCACCATCATCGCTCAGTGGCTGAGCACATGCCTTTTCTGCAACTTGCAATACCCCAAGTCCAATCCTTCCACCAAATCCCATCATGGAGCCTTAGAGAATTGGGATGGGAAAGAGCTCTAGTTCTGCTGGAAACCCCAAAATTCACAGGCAGACATCTCGAGGCCAGGATACAGAGACCAGGATACTCTGGGAGAAGCCCTGAATGTCTTGGCCCCAGAGGGGCTTGACAGACCGCCCCTTTCTTAGACGGATTGGGGCTGCAGCAACCGCATGCCGCAGCCCCAATCTGGCCTTTCCAGGGCATGAAAGCGCTGCATCATATGGACACAGCACCCAAGTAGTGCAGTGATGCCACACACCATGTGGAGCAGTACGCAGCATCACAGCGACCTGGAGCGGTGGAGTTGGGGGCGTGCATTGTGAGGACGCTACACCCGACTCTGCCCCCATGCTGGCCCAAAGTGCCAGTCTGTATAGGGCCAGAGTTGCCCTGACCTCCCCTCCATCTCATGGCTGGGCACCTTGTTCTGATTTAGGATTAGCATTTACATTTCTATACCATTTACTAGTGAACGCAGCACTCTCTAAGGGGTTTACAATTGTAAGGCAATTGTCCCCAGTAAGCTGGGTACTCATTTTACTCACTTTACTGACCTATGAACAGGTGGAAAGTTGAGTCAACTTTGGAGCCCTGCAGGAATCGAACTCACAACCTTGTGGCTGCAGTACTGGCATTTAACTGCTGTGCCACCAGGGTCGTCGTCGTCGTCATCATCATCATCATCATTGTCATCATCATCCCAACTTTCCCAAGAATGACCAACACTCTCCTGGACTCTTCTTTTGAGACCACCCATTTTGCCCCCGGACGGGGCCTGGATGCCGGCAACGAGGGCATTCCCTCCAGGAGCCACCGCTCGCCCCTGAGTCCCCAGCTGCACAGCGCTTGATCATTTCACACTCATTATGTATTTTAATTAAACATTTATGTATACAAGAGGTGCCAATCAAAGTAAACCAAGCTAGGGGGGAATTAATGTATTCTCCCCAAAGTTAATGAGCACTTTCCAGCGTTAACAATTCATTAGTCCCTTGGAACGAACAAGCGGGTTTTAAATGCAGGGTCAGCGCTGCCAATCTAACCCCGAGGGGGGAGGAGGAGGAAGAGGCTGGCTGGCAACAGGAGGAAGAAGGGAAGGTGGCCCTTCTTTCTTGGCTTCTCTGATGCCCCTGTGTTTGTGTGTGTGTGTGTGTGTGTGTGTGTGTGTGTGTGTGTATGGAAAGGGTGAGGAAATTAGACAGATTTGACACTCCCCCCCAAAAAAACAAACACTGCAGTGGGACACAACAGGAGCCCTTGGCTGCATCTGCACTGCAGAAATAATGCAGCTTGACACCACTTTAACTGCCATGGCTCCATGCATTGAAATTCTGGGATCTGTAGTTTAGTGAGACATTTGGCCTTCTCTGTCAGAGAGCTCTGGTGCCACAGCAAACTACAAATCCCATGACCTCATAGGATGGAGACATGGCAAGATATCAAAGAAGAAGAAGAGGAGGAGGAAGCAGAAGCAGTCCAGTGGGGGAAGCGGCATTTCTGCTGCTCAGAAACTGTTAGGCTCAAGGGTGACCTGCAGAAAGAGCCTGCCAGGAAGGCAAAACCAACCCAGGAATCTAATCCCAACCACAAGCGCCATGCCATTGCTCAATTCTCCCACAAAGAGGAAAGTGGAAGAACCAAGGGCCCTTTCATGCAATTATAGTGCTACCACTCTATTTGAATTGCTTTGGTTTTCTCATCCCATGGAATCCTGGGATTGGTAGTTTAGGGAGGGGTATTGAGAGTCCTCAGCCAGAGAGCTCCTCTAGTGCAGGAGTTCTCAGCATTTGGTCTTCTAGATGTTTTGGACTTCAGCTCCCCAGAGTCCCAGCAAGTATAGTTGGATTCCCCCCCCCCCAAAAGCAAAGCCTGGTTTTCCCATTTGGCACAAGGGACATGAAACCCACTGGATAACCTAGGACAAGTCACACTCTCTCAGCCCCAGGAGAAGGCAATGGCAAACCTACCTGTGAACAAATCTTGCCAAGAAAACCCCAGGACAGGTTGCCCTTAGGGCCGCCATAAGTTAGAAATGACTTGAAGGCACACAGCAGCAGCAGCAGCAACATTTTACCATATCCACTGGTACTTGAACATCCACTGATTTTGGTATCCACAGAGGGGTCCTGGAACAAAACCCCAGCAGATACCAAGGGCCCACTTTACCCACAGGGAGAGAATAGCTGAAATGGGCAAGTGCTGAGAGGTGTTCAAAGGTGCTGAATGGTAAATTCCATTGACTGGAGAGTTTATCCCACGGGAGGAATTTCTCTTCATTTCGAATGAAAAGAAAGTGGGGCTAGAACGCATTCATCTGAATTCGCTAGTTCAGCGAATTTAGGTGAATGCGAGCTGTGTTCGAACTGGCTTCCCATTGCCCAAAAATATCTTGCCATTGCCTGAAATCGTGTGTGGTAGTCTATCGCACAATAACGTGAAACCCCATGACTGCGTTCAGATTGCCATTGGATTATACTTCCAATTTCCCTTGTCTGATAATATCCTCAGTGGCTAAACTCTCTGTAGGACTAAGAATAGGACCAAGGCTCTTGTCAAATGGCTACACTTGTGGAACCCCACTTACACAGCCATGAACAGCACAGCCCCATTGCATGTGAGTGGGGATTTACGTAAGAGTAGGACATTAACTGGGATCCGGCCAGTGTCAATGCATTATTAAATGTGGCCATCTTCTATTGAGAATAGCTGTTGGACAGTGGAATACATTGCTGCCTTGGAGAGTGATGGAGTCTCCTTCTTTGGAGGTTGGCCATCTGTCAGGAGTCATTTGTGTCTTTCTGCACAGCAGAAGGATGTTGGACTGCATGGCTTTTGGGGGTCTCTTCCAACTCTAGGATCCCATGAAAGGGGAGAACCTTTGCACATGGGCCACCAACATTCTCCTCATCCCTGGGATTTGGAGAGGAGGTGTTTCATAGGGTCCCAACTTCCCATTGTATTTTTATCTATTGTTCTATGTTCTTGATTTTATTGTTCTTTCTTTTGTATGCTGTTACCCACCTCGATCCAATACAGGGAGAGGCGGGATATAAATTATCATCATCATCATCATCATCATCATCATCATCATCATCATCATCATCATCATCATCATCATC